>NW_026962404.1:275000-302500 GCF_032445375.1 Bacillus rossius redtenbacheri
AACCAGCATGCACAGCGCCAGCCACGTCAGGCCAGACCAGTTGCCCAACCATCAAGCCAGGCAGGAAGGCTGCGCCACCGCTCTGCTCCAGCAGAAAATAATATACAACAACCAATGCAACAGGCTTGCGTGCAGTCGCCAGTTATTTCCACACCGGCTCCTAAGGTGCCTGTCACCCACAACGAACCAGCTACAACTGTCGTGGTACAGCCAAATCCAGCAGCAATCAGGCCAGCAGCCCCCATTGTGGCACGCAGCATGCCATTGCCACAACCTCCAGTACACATCACACCAGAGAGGATAGCCACAAATTATCGAGACTGCCAAGTCCTTCAAGGCACGCTCACGAAAGTAGCAGGTGCACACCCTGCTGTCATGGAAATTGCGCAAAAACTTTGCAACCTACTAACGGCCTGGCTTGACACTTCAGTCGCGGCGGACCGCAGAATTCACCTCGCCGTGGACCTAATTATGGCCATGGCACCAGTCGCACCTGCTCCTCAAGATGGAGCACAATAATAAATTAACATTAAAGACGATCGCCACCTGGAATGCACGCAGTGTGCGAAACAAAACGCCTGAACTTCAGGAATTTCTGCGAGAGCATGATGTCCAGATCCTAGCACTAACAGAAACCCATCTTTCGTCAACTGAAAAATTATTCCTACCTGGGTACATCATCCACAGAAAGGACAGGGACAACCAGGGTGGAGGGGTTGCCTTGGCTGTCCGCACCAATCTAATACACCATGAAGTACAACTTCCTGACTTAGGCCGCATAGAGGCAGTAGCAATCTCTATATCACTTAAAGGCAAGAAATGTACTATCATTTCAGCCTACGCTCCCCCAGGACGCTCAATCACAGCTGAAAACCTCCAAATCCTAGCCACTTGCACCTCTTCCTTCCTCCTACTAGGTGATTTAAATGCAAAACACCCTGCGTGGAACTGCGCCCGAACTACAAGTAATGGCAGAGTGCTGTTTGCACACCAGCAGCTACACCAATACATGGTCTGCGCTCCCTACCATCCTACCCGCTATCCTGAAAATCCCAGGCAATATCCTGATATCCTAGATTTCACCATTTATTATAACACAAATTTCATCTACGAACTTGAAGTAATCCACGAGCTGCACTCAGACCATCTACCAGTCATTGCTACACTTGAAGATGTTTACACAAAAACCGCCCAAACCAAACGCACCTATAATTTCCGCAAAGCAGACTGGCCGCGACTCAACTCCTTTATAGAAAATAACCTATTCCCTGTTCCTACCATTACAGTGGCTGCGGACTTGCAGCAGTACTCTGCCAAATTATCTAGGACCCTATCCCAAGCAATAAATACTTTCATTCCAACCTCGAAAAAGAAAGTGGATGCTACTGCCCTCCCCCCGCAACTAAAACAGCTAATCACAGCCAAAAACCAGGCGAAGCGCCGATGGCAACGCAACAGATGCCCAGCGCTCAAGAAGGTATACACCGACCTGTACAATGAATTTCAAGCCAAACTTAGTGTACATCGAGCCACTCAATGGGATGCGAAAGTGCAACAGCTCTCTACAGCCAACAACACACTCTGGAAAGTGGCGAAAAACCTGTCCTCCAAGCCCACAATTATCCCGCCTATCCAACTTCCTACTGGAAACATGGCTTTCTCGCCTAAAGATAAAGCTACAGTACTTGCTGACTGCCAAGAACAGGCCTTCCAACCCAACATCCTACCAAACAATCCCCCCCACTCCCTCCTAATAACGGAGCAAGTAGCGGCCATGCGACTCACACCTGCAACCTCAGAACCCCTTCTAACAACAGAAGCGGAAGTCAGAAGAATCATAAAATCTCTGAAGACTAATAAAGCTCCAGGAACAGATAAAATCCCTTCCCTTGTCCTAAAACACCTCAAAATCCCAGCTCTTCAAGCAATAGCAGCCTGCATAAATGGCATCCTTCTCACCAACTCCTGGCCTAACAATTGGAAGGAGGCAAAAATCATTCTGCTTCCCAAGCCTGGCAAAAATCCGCAACTCCCGTCCAGCTACCGACCAATAAGCCTGCTCAACACCATCTCGAAAGTAGCTGAGAAAATAATAGCACGCCGCATCCAATTACACCTGGAAGAGCAACAAGTGCTCCCAGACTATCAATTTGGCTTTAGAGCTCGCCACTCCACCACTCAACAGCTCGTTAGAATAGTTGAGCATATAACACAGGCCTTTGACTGGCGCCACTACACCGCGGCAGTCTTCCTCGATATTGAAAAGGCCTTCGATCGTGTCTGGCATGACGGACTTTTATACAAACTCCAAGCCATAAAACTCCCAGATACGTATATAAAAACCTTGGACGCATACCTAAGTAAACGATCTTTTCGTGCAAGCATCCCAGGAGCCACATCTACTCCACGTAAAATATTAGCTGGTGTACCACAAGGCAGTGTACTTGGCCCCATGCTCTTCAATATATATGTCTCTGACTTACCGAAACTGCCCAGAGCCAACATCGCGTGTTTTGCGGATGACACCATGTTGTATGCTAGTTCAACTCAATCGCAACAAGCAGTCAGGCGCCTACAAGAATCACTGAATCTGTTAGAATCGTGGTTCACAGATTGGAGAACAGCTATCAATGTCGACAAATGTGAGGCGATCGTCTTTACACGCCGGAAGGTACCGGCAAACCTACCTCAGCTACGCCTCTTTAACAACAATATACACTACAAAACCTGTGTCAAATACCTGGGAGTCCACATGGATAAGAGCCTAACTTGGAGCAAACAGGTATCGAATAAACAAGCACTCGCGAATGCAAGACTGGCAACTTTATATCCTCTCTTAAACCACAAGGGAAGTCTAAGCATTAAAAATAGCAAATTACTGTACACAGCCTGCGTGAAACCCATCATGACCTATGCGGCTCCAGCGTGGGGCTACGCAGCGAAAACGCACTTAAATAAACTGCAGGTGGTGCAGAATAAGGCTCTTAGAAAAATCGCGCATGTGCCTAACTATGCTCCCATGAAGAGAGTACACACAGAGATTCGCATAGACACCATGCACGAACAGTTTATTAAACAAGCTGTAGCCTTTTATAAAACAGTGGAATCACACACAAATCCCCTAATAAACAGGCTAGGTCGTTATCACCCAGAAGATGTACGAAAATACAAAAGGCCAAAGCATATTCTATGCGAGAAACCGCCCTGAACGAGTCGAAAAATCACCGTGGTCCGCACCAGCACTGATTGGCTGGCCGCGCGCAGGGGGCGTGGCCTCGGGGTAGCTGTAGCTCGTTGCGGACTGTTCAGAAAACTTCAGGAACCAAAAACTTGTCACGCATCGATTCACTAAAATGTAAATAACTTCTGCAATATTCAACGCAGAAACAAATAAAAAACACCAAAATAATCAGCAGAAAACACTCGTGCCGTCATAGTACATAACTGCGCCCGGCGCATTGCAAACACTTTAAGATAAACTGTTAAAAACTCAGCGGCATCGCTCAGCTTTAATTCTACGAATTTTTTCCCTCTTTCATTATTAGTGTTATTAGTGTTTTAGTTCTAATTTTACAACGTAATTTCTCTCCCTATACCCTGACATCTTTACCACCAGGAAGTGCTTCGTCCCCCCCCCCCCTGCACCGCCAGGGGAGCTCACAGAGACGCCGCCCACAGTGCCTGTCAGCAGGGGAGATGGCACCAAGATCCTGCCATGGTTCCCGCAGCCACATAGTGCAACAGCCACGTTATCATGCCCTTCCAAATTATTTTAGTGCTTCACTCTTTCGCATCCTAACATCCCCCCATAGTGTATATCAACATCTCCCTAGTAGTTGTAATAATAATAATAGTCAACCATCGTAAAAATTCATTCCCATTTTCTCAATTATTGCACAGTGACGCCAACCACAGCACCAGTGCTTCAGTGCTTCATAGATGCTGCATTGGCATGCCAATGCCAACCCAGTATCCCCTCCACTCCTACTAATTATAGAGTGTTGTATATATGTGTTTCTACTTTTAGTTGCAGGTCGCGCCAGGAGTTCCTGCCGCCCTCGGTGTCACCGAGGCAATTGTCAAATTCGCACAACCCTGCTGTGTATTTGCTCGGAGAGCACCAACATAGCTTTTCCAGGAATCCCACCTGGAAAGGTTATAGCCTACTATACCTCTTCCGCGTCCATATTTTCCCATCGGTCGCGCTAGCTTTTCAGATTACAGGTAACAGGTTTCCTCCAGTGCGTCGCTGGTTTACTGTTGCCTAACCCTTTGCTATACCCCATAGGCTGTAGGAGTGCTAAGTTCGCACTACTACAGGCTTTATCGCGCCAGACGCACGTCGCCATGACTCCTCCCCCTCCCTCCCAGGAGCGGGAGGAGTCAATGGCAGTTTTATATATTGTCTACTTAAGCGTATAGGTCCCACCTGGCACGCATCAATTCCCTCAAGTCAAATCATTCCCATTTGGTTAGCAGGGCTCACAAACACTTCGGCTGTGTGAGACTGACTTCAGCGTGGAGGGGCTGTGGTCTAAAAAAAAAAAAAAAAAGCACGCGCAGACGGACCACGATGGCGCGCACGAAGCAGACGGCTCGTAAATCTACTGGAGGCAAAGCGCCGCGCAAGCAGCTGGCCACCAAGGCGGCTCGCAAGAGCGCGCCGGCCACGGGGGGAGTGAAGAAGCCACATCGCTACCGCCCTGGCACTGTCGCGCTGCGAGAAATCAGGCGCTACCAGAAAAGTACCGAGCTGCTTATCCGCAAGCTGCCCTTCCAGCGCCTGGTGCGAGAGATCGCCCAGGACTTCAAGACAGACTTGCGCTTCCAGAGCTCGGCCGTCATGGCGCTGCAGGAGGCCAGCGAGGCTTACCTGGTGGGGCTCTTCGAGGACACCAATTTGTGCGCCATCCACGCCAAGAGGGTCACCATCATGCCCAAGGACATCCAGCTTGCCCGGCGTATCCGTGGCGAGCGTGCTTGAGTTCCTTGCCATTTTTTTTGCAAGGGGGAAAAAAAAAACAGCCCTTATTAGGGCTAAAAATAACTGTCAAATTTGAAAGGAAAACAGTTGTCTGGCTTTTTGTACCTATTAGCTGTCGTTGACCTTTACCCAGCCAATAATATATTACATTAATAAGAATTTGGAAAAACACAGTTATAGTGTCTGTGTTTTGAGGTGGTTGTTTATATTGTACACAAAAGATTTGCACACAATGCAATGTATTCTGCATAGGAAATAAAAACTCTTCAAACAGTGCCTGTCTGCAGTAGCAGCACCATCAGCAGCAGCAGCAGCAGCAGCAGCAGCAGCAGCAGCAGCAGCAGCAGCAGCAGCAGCAGCATAAAGTTCACCATTAATACCCTGAGACCTAATCCTTACAAAAAAAATATGTGTGTGTGTGTGTGTATATATGTGTATATATATATATATATGCTGAAATAAGAGTGAGATGTTTGTAAGACGTTTTCCTGCTTAAAAACTTTAAATAATTTTGCACCTAAACTATACACACAATGTAATTGATAAATTTCTTTATTTATTTATTTATTTCCCCCGCTTCAAATACCATAAGAAATTTTTTAACCAGAATTTTACCTAACGGCAGAGGTGTGGCTATAGGAGGCAATGATTGCAACAACTGATACCTTCATGACTAGTATTGTTGGCCCTTAGAAGGGCCGATAAGGTGGTACAGTGCCACAGAAAGTGCCAGCGGTCCTGCTGGCATCTTCATTTCCGCTTTGGGGCTGCTTTCTTGGGCGACTTGCTCTTTGGGGCAACCTTCTTTGGCTTTGGAGCACGGGGTTTCTTCGTGGGAGGTTTGGACACCTTTTTTGCCTTTGAAGGTGCCTTCTTGGGCTTGGGGGTTGCAGCTGCTGCCTTTTTTTTCTTTTCTGCTGTAGGCGGAGTCTTCTTGACTGGTTTCTTGCCCACCGCTGCCTTCTTGGCTACGGATCGCTTCTTTTCCTTAGGGGCAGCTGCACCACGCTTGCCGCTTGGAGCCTTGGGCTGGTCCGGAGCACCGGTGGTCCCTGAAGCCAGCTTGAAGGAGCCAGACGCACCCTTGCCTTTGGTTTGGACAAGCTCGCCGCTAGCCACTGCTGCCTTCAAGTATTTCTTGATGAAAGGTGCCAGCTTTTCCGCATCTACTTTGTAGGTAGAGGCGACGTATTTCTTGATGGCTTGCAGTGATGAGCCGCCCCTTTCCTTGAGGCTCTTGATCGCAGAGGCCACCATTTCAGATGTGCGCGGGTGCGCGGGCTTGGCTCGTGGCTTCTTCGACGCAGCCTTGCCTTTCTTCGGGGAAGCTGCCTGTGATGGGGCAACAGCTGGTGCTGCAGTCGCTGCTGCGGTATCTGCCATGACGAGACTGATCCTACAGAATGCAAGAGCAAAGTGAAAATAAAATTTTTCTCTTTTTTTTTTTTTTTTTTTTTTTTTTTTTTTTTGTTTGCCTTAATTCCCCAAGAACCACTCATATTTGAGTGGCCTCAAGGAACCTTTGCAGTTTGTTTTGGAGTACCTGACCTGGGGCCGTACCTCCTGCCTATAATGGACCTACAATTTATCATTATAGAAGCCTTGACGTTAACCTTAATCTCTGAATAGTAAAAAACAGCCAGGAACACCTGGGCACGACCTGCATAAGACATGCCGCAACCAGCCATTCCCGGGCCAAAAACTAAACCTATGCATACCTAAGCCTAAGCAATTTTACCATATGTTTTGTTACCTTTGGTGATCTGACCATTAAGAAATACCTCTGTGACTTTAGAGTTTAAATTACTTGATAGAATTTGCATAAATCTCCATTTATTGAAACTTTACCTATCATGAGATTTTGTGTGGTGTTTTCCCTGTCTGCACTACTTTACTTTGATAATGACTACTTACTTACATAACTATTCCTACCCTCTCTTGGACCATGATTCATCCAAGCGAGGCTGCCCTAGCTTGATTCTATGACAGCCTAGTGGGTTTAATCCTATTTTGGGTTGGGGTAGGCTGCCTAAATATTTGTTTGTTAATGTTTGCTCATATATTACCTGGATTTTTAAGACTGTTTTAACTGTGAAGTGATTAATATAATTTATATCGTGAAATTATTTCAAGTGTGCCTCACTAAATTTTTTAGCCTGTCTTCCTAGGTTACTGTGGATCCCATTTGATTAGGCTTTGAGCTCCATTTTTCAGAGTTCCTGGCAGGCCCATCCGGCTAGCGTAGCGCTCGAGGGTGTAACTCACCACCGGCACTGTCCCCACCAGGCAATCCCCTACTTGGGAGCTCTCCACCCAGTCGTCCTTGTTAGTGGGTGAATGGTATGAATACCTGTTACCTTATTACCATGAGTCTTTTCTTGTCACGTGCTGTATAGACCCCCAATCTTTTGACTAGTGGATTTGGGTGTCCTGGTAGCTTCGAATAGAAGGTGGCACTGTTCTCCTGCAAGATTTGATGAATCATTTTTACATTGGTTCTTTGGTGTAGGCTCGTAGTTTCCATGTCCCTTGGCATATTTATGATGGTTTTTAGGATTCTGTTCTGAGTTACTTGTAGTTGTTGTAGGTGCTCCTTTGCTGCTGTGCCCCACACTTCACACCCGTAGAGCATTGCAGGTCTAATAACACTCTTGTAAAGTAATAATTTGGTCTTGACCGGAAGGTGTGCTGACTTTAACAGCGGGTACATTTTTAGGAATTTTCCCATGGCAGCTTGTGCTGCCTTCCTTAGGTGAACTCTCCATGTTAGTTTGGAATCGAAAAAGAGGCCTAAATATTTTACTTCATTTGATTGTGGAATTACCTCCCCATAGAGCTTGACTGGCGCATTAACAAATTTTCTTTTCCTCGTGCACAAGAGAAAAGCACTTTTTGTTGGGTTAACTTTAATTGCCCATCTGTCCCAATATTGCTGCATTTCATTTATGTGGATTTGGAGGGTAGCATTTGCATAAAAAGGTTTTTTATCTGTAGTATAAATAACTGTGTCATCTGCATAGAGTGTATACTTCATGTTGGTGCCTGATGGAATGTCCCTGGTATATATGGCATAAAGTAAAGGTGAGAGTGCTCCTCCTTGTGGAACCCCTGCATGAATGTCTCTGGTTGAAGAAGTTTTACCATCCAGTGCGACTTGAAATTTCCTGTGCTTTAAATAATTTTCTAGTAATTTCCAGTAGGAAGGATGAAATCCCGCTTCAATGATTTTGTGGACAAGGAACACATGATGTACCTTGTCAAAGGCTTTCTCTATATCCATAAATACTGAAGCGGTTGAACGTCGTCGATTTAAGCTAGTTAGCATAAATTTTGCCACTCTGGAGGCTGCATGAATAGTGGAATGTTTTGGCCTAAAACCTATTTGTTGATTGGGGAGAAGCTTTTCCTTGTTTACAATTTTTTGCATCCTTTTGCAAATAATTTTCTCGAAAATTTTAGCCATGGTGTTTAAGAGACTGATAGGCCTTCGATTTTGAGGGAATTTAGCATCTTTCCCGGGTTTTGGCAATGTAATAATTTTTGCCATTTTCCATGCCTGTGGGAAAATTGAATTTTGTAATATGTTATTATATATGGATAGAAGGTGTAATCTTGCATTTAGAGGAAGATTTTTTATGGCTTCATTAGTTATCTTGTCCAGTCCTGGTGCTTTGTTTTTTGGGAGTGCTTTAATTACTTGATTTAGTTCCTTTAATGTTATGTCTTGTACAGTTTCATCTCCCTTTTTGTTTTTCTCTGCCTGGATGAGACGTTTTGAGGCTCTTAACTGGTCCTCATCAATGAGTGGGTAGTTTGGCTCAAATTGTTTTTCCAAAGCGTCTGCAATTGAGTCGGCCTTATCTTGAGCTGAGTAAACAATGCCCCGTTCTCCATGTATTATGGGGGTGTAGGTTTTAATCTTTTTACCTGCAAGTCTGCAGTTCAGCTTCCAAATGTTATTTCTATCTTTTACAGCTTGTTGGATAGCTGTGTCCCATGATTTAAGTTTTTTGGTCATGACCTTAGCTTTTATTTCCTGATTTAATTCCTGAAGTATTTGCGCTGTTAGTGCATCCCGTTGTGCTTGAAAGTTTTTCCTGACATTGTTTCTTCGTTTGATTAGCTCGTCCAGCTCAGGGTCATTTTGGAATTTCTTGGGAGCAACTTGTGTAACAGTGGTGGCATTTTTGATGTGTTGTTGTATTGTATCTGTTATTAATTTTACTTCTGTGTCTATGTCTTCAGGTGGGAGAAGGTGAACTTCAGGGTATGCTTGTATGTCGGCCTTAAATTTAGTCCAGTCTGTACTGATAATTTTTCTGTGTAATTTACTGTTTTTGGTTGGTATCGACACTGTGGCAATTACCGGCATATGATCAGAAGAGAGTTCTTGAACCACCTCCATTGAAGTGACCATTTGTGTGTTGGTGACTATGATATCCAGAATGTCTGGAAGAAAATTTGAGTTTCTATGGTAGAATGTTGGTTCTGTTGGGGCTCTGATTGTTAAGTCGTAACTTTCTGCTAATTGCTCCAGTTTTCTGCCATTATTATTATACTGTCTATTTCCCCAAGCCGGTGATTTGGAGTTGAAATCTCCCCCAATTATACATAAGGGTGCCTGTGCTATAATATGATCAATTGTTTCTAAAAGTTCTTTGTTTTTTGGAGTGCTGTAGATCGCAGAGATAATGATGTCACCTGCATTTGATGGAAGAATTATGTTGGTAGTTTCATTTTTGTGACCTATTGGCATGTGTGCTATACTCTTCTTGATTAGGATTGCAGTACCTCCTCCTAATGCCTGTTGTCTGTCCGTTCTGTATATGATGTAATCTGGTATCGAAAATCTCCAATTTGGTTTAAGTTTGGTTTCTGATATTAGTGCAATGTCTATTTCTTCTTTAATTAGGAAGTGAGTGAGTTCGTACTCTTTATTCCTTATGCCATCGGCATTCCAAATTAGAATTTTTAGAATGTTTTGTGCATTACGATTAGGCTCTGTCATGCTGGTTTTTCTTTGTGGTGTGCTTGTAGGTCTTTTGTCTTGAACTTTGTGGTCTAGTTTTATGCTCATGCTCCTCCTCACTAGAGGTGTCGGTGTATGATTCTATGTCCGAGTGAACTTTGGCCATTTTTGATGTTAGTGTCTTGTCATCTGTGTTCTTGTGAGCAGTCAATAACTTGTTTTGTTTGTTATTACAGTTTCCATCTGTCAGGTTTTGTTCTTGTTTTGCCATTGTTTTTCTTGTTCCTGCCTGTGGGTATTCTGGTTGAACGATTAATGTAAGTAGCCCTTCCAAGATGGCTTGTTTCCTTTCCTTAGAGGTCTGACATTTTTCTGCTTGCCTCTTGATTTGCAGTATATCTTGTATGGCTTGCTGGAATTCCTCGGATGCCATGAATCCTACTGCTTCCTTGACTTGTGCTATAAATTTTGATCCCTTTCCTAAAACTTCTATGTCGTTCTCTTGACTTGCTGTATTGTTGTTATTTAATTCCTCTGCATTTCTATATTCTGTGATGTTACCTTGTTTGCCAGGATCTATTTTTTCTGTGATGGATCTATCCTGGTTGGGGTACATGTCCTTGTTGGTATTTTCACCTCCCTTTCCTTCTGTGGTCTGGAGTTGTCTGTTCTTTTCCGCCCAATTTAGGTTAAGTGTGGGGAAATTCTTCATAGAAATATCTGGAGCCCTAGGTTGCCTGTCCATGTTTGCCTGTGGAAAATTGTGTTGTCGTCCTTGCACTTTGTTGAGGAGTGCAGTCTGTTTTTCCTTGCGTATGGGGCAGGAAGAGTCATTTGCCGCGTGGTTTCCCTCACAGTTTGCACACTTAAATTCCATTTTATTAGCTTTACAATCCTTGGTGTGATGGTTTCCTGCACATCTAACACATACTTCCCTTTGACAGCATTCTTGACTGTGGTGTCCATATTGCTGGCATTTGTAGCATTGCAACAACTTCATTTGCCTGCGAAAGGGCTCAATGTTAACTCTGACACCTTGGAGTGAGGTTATGTTGTTGAGTTTTTCCTTCTGATTGAGGGGAATTTCCACTTTATAGATAGGGTATTTGACCCTTGTTGTCGCATTGGAAAATTGTGTTACAGTTGTAACATTGAAATCATGTTCCATAAGCAGCTCTTTGACTTCGTCAGCTGCTACAGTCGGGTGAAAACCTCTCAACACTGCAGTGAACGAGTTTGTTTTTTGCTGTCGAAAGGAGTAATGAGGGACATCTTTTAGTATGTCTCTGCAGATGTTATGGATTTCCATTGTTGGACAAAGTATCTTTCCACCCTCCCTGATATATATTAATTGCATATCTTTATGTAGCATCGCTATTTTTTTGGCATATCGCTTGAACATGTCAAGAGATGTAACAATAATGGGAGGGGGTTTCCTTGGCCGTGGTGGCTCAATCACCTCTGGTTCCATGCCTGGATTATTGATTATTATCACTTCAGGAGTTAAGGGGTTTACCCTAGATGGTTCCTTGTCATGTCCTGCACCCTTCCTGAGACCCTCAGAGTGCGGGAGGGCTATTCCCCCGGAGGGTGTGACATCAGGAAAGGGGCCTGCCACAGACTGCTGTACGTCTGTACAGACTCGCCCTGAATGATGTTGTCCGCTTGGCCCAGTCGCTGACCTTGATGCGGCTAGGCCGTGGGGGTCTGACCCCGACTGGGTTTCCACGGGTGTTGTGTTTGAGGCAGCTCCCTTCGTTGGCACCGTTAGGTCTCCCGGGGCTGTTTCAGTTGCCTTGAATGCGTAAACCAAGTGTGGGGATTTAAAATTGTCCCTGACTTCACTGTTTGGGGTTCTCAGCTCACTGTCCGAGAGATGCACTGCTCGTTTATTCCTTTCCACTCTGATTGGAGTACTTGTAGGTACAGAGCTGATTGTAGCCTTTGAATCTTGCTGTGGCTGGTACGATGGTATGTAATCGTCGCTGTTGTCGTCGCTGGGAAGTGTTTCGCCGTTTTTGCCCTTGTTGCCATTGTTGACTTTGTTGCCTGTGGTGTTTGACTTTTCTGTCATGATGGTCTCCAGTTCTTGTCGAGCAGTATGTTCGTGTTTACCTCTTAAATCTTCTGCTTCGGTATTACTACTGAAGCTTACCTGATTTTCTTCATTGTTGCAAAATTTCTCTTGCTTATTCTTCTTTTTACCCATTTTTTTGAGTGCAGAAACCTGTTTTGTCGAAAACTCCTGTTTATTTAATGATTTGTTCACATCCATTGTGTTGTCTCCTCCAAATTCTTCATTGGCTTAAAATTTTTACAAAACATTAAATTTATCTGCCTTTCAATTCACTATTAAATACTCTCCTTCTTCTATTATCAACCGCTCGGCCGAAAGTCGAAAGTCGAAAGTCGAAAGTCAAGAAAGTCGTGTGTAGAAAAGTGAAGTGAGAAAGTAGAAAGTCTCTGCAAATATCTGGTTACCCAATTTTCTGGTTGCGGACGGTTCAGAAAATTCTCGATGCCTTGCTCACGTAGGGAGCAGCGCACTTTGGACAGCGAAAGTAATGTAGGGCTTCTTTAGCACTGATTTTTCAATGTTTTCTAAATGTCAGCAGTCTACGATGACATAATGGGCAGTTCCACTAATAGTGTAATTTTTTTATGGCAGCTGCACTGTTTAATTTGCACTGCGAGCTGTTTAAATTTACTGCTACACCAAACAGGGAACTTTTCATTTGCAGATGTTATTCAAGGAATCAAATACGTAATTTGTGCTGGAATCACTTGAAAATGGTTAAATTAACTTAGGTATACTTTAGTGTATAGTATGCTGAAAATGTGGAGATAATTTCATGAAGGCTGTTTGCTGTGGAAGCACTAGCAAATCACCTTGTTCAGTGCCACCTGGAATGGCTTTCTTCGTGCACCTCCAAGGATGATGTGATTATTATTGTGAGTAAATTTTGTTTACATTTTCATTGTGTGAATAATAAAACTTTTAACTGTACACACAACAAGCATTTCACTTGGATCTGATGCATTCTCAAGAGTGCAGTTTCTGTTTAGCTTTTAAAACTGGCTGCCCTTCAATTCACTCAAGGTGCAGATGCAAGTTGCTGATGAAGTATTCCACACACATGCTACATTGGAGAAATATTTTAATAAAAATTAAAACTCTTGCAGGATTTCGAATAAAAACTATCCTATTTATCCCTTCTATGTTTTGGTACTGCGAAATTGAGAGAGGTAAGTAAGTTGTGAGGTTATTTTTACTTGCTTGCATGTGAGGTTAGCAGAGCAAAAATATTTTTGAAATTGCAGATACATGGTCACTTTATTTCGTTGCAAACATTTATAAGCTCGTAATCTTATTTAAAGTCTCCATACTTAATGCGTTTGGAAAACCTTCTTTCTCTCAATTTTACAATGGAACAAAATTTTACTTGTATGTGTACATTAATTCCATCTCTAAATGATGTAGGTTTACGCACCGAGATCAGGTACATTGTAGAGAGAAAAACACACGAGTACCTGCTTATTTTGAAGTTTTAATGAGTATATTAAAAAAAAAAAAAAAAAACGATAAAAATATAATTGAAAAAGTATATTATTCACGTATTTTTGAGGATGAGGGGAGGGGGTGTTTTTGTCCGATGGTCGTTTATCTTTAAAGAAATTTCCGTTGGACCTGTGCGTTCTTGCTCTGCCAATTCTCGAAAAATGAAATATTTTAAGTCGTCTTTTATGTGCTAACTTCATTATATTTGGCTGCATTCGTATTTTTATTAGTTTTGAAACATTCATGTCACGGAAAATAATCATAAACCAGGACAAAAACGTTTTGACTAAATGTTCTAGGTTGGTTGTAAAACATTTTCTTATTTTATTTCACATCGGAAACATCTGTTAAGTTGTAAGCTTTGTAATGAATGCGACAGTCACTTGTTCGCTGAAGTGTTTGTTTAAGAAATTAGTATTGTAAATTTGTTTATGGTCTTGTTAAATGAAATTTTAAGTGAAATCATTTGGGAAAACAGAGGCTACAGGAATTTTCAACACAACTTGATGACCGACGTTGTGACTAGTGTGGGAGTGTGTGCTCGTGTAAATATCAATTTTTCTTACTCCTCGTGCCGGTCAACAGGAAAACAGCGAGTGTGTTATCTCATCGCGGGCGTGTGATTGCGTGTGGTAAATTGTGCTAGGTTAATTACCGCAAAACTCCACTGTGTGCAAATATGTAGTGTGTCGCTGTATGCAAATATTTGGTATGTCTTTTTTTTTTTTTTTTTTTTTTCAGGCAATACACACTTTGAATTTTACACAATTTCGATGCTGCAACCTAAGTGTATACATGCGAATAGGATTGCTTAAATGAAAAAGTAAAGTAGGAGGTAAGTGCAAATGTTTCCAGGAGGTTATGCACACACAATCTATTTTATGAATTAATAGTTATTATCTAAGAAAATGATAGAAGATTATAAATAATGTGTGCAGAATAATACAGAATTTGCATGTTACACAAAAAAAAATATATATATATATTCCAAATATTGTTAGCAAAATGCACCTAGATTAGTGAGCTGGATTTTTTTTTTTTTTTTGTATTTTTGTTCTGTTGATCCCACGTGGAGTCAAGGCTCCGGGATATAGAACATGTATGTGCAGACAATTAATATTTACATGATGCAAGTTACCAAGAAAAAAAATTTCAAAAAAAAAAAATACATAACATGTTACACAATTTAACTTTATGCAAAACATGAAGCAGCTGTTATCACAAGTCCATTCAACAAATTAACAGTTCAATTTCTCTATTATCAATCAAATTAAAGAATAGCTTCAGAGGGTAGGTAGGATATTCTAGAAGAATTTTTTTTACTGTTTTTTTTTTTAATACTGGTAAATTGTTTTAGTTATTTTCTGTGATATTAAGTTGTAAAGTTTTACTCCCAAGTAATTTAGTCCATTTTCAAATCGCCTAGTGTTATGTTCAACTATCCTCAATTTACTAGCATTTCTGGTGTTATACCTATGTGCGAATATCTAAAAAAAAAAAAAAAAAAAAAAAATAATAATTTTTTTTTTCTTCTTTTTCTTAAGAATGAATAAAAAGTTTCTAGAACGTATTCATTTATGGCAGTCAGGACTTTAAGTTTTTTGAATTTTGGTCTGCAGTTAGATGATTTTTTATCTTTTGTTATTATTCTAATAGCTCCTTTTTTTTTTTTTTCCCCCAATGTTATATGGCAGAAAGAGTAGAGCTATGGCTACTGTGACATCATGCATTGATGGGAAGGTTATTGTTGGATAACAAAAATTTAGATGATATAATTTTTATTTTTTTCCATACACAACACATTGCAGGTACAATTTTACAGGTTACAGCTGTACCACCTCTAGTATTGCTGCCGACCATCCAACAAATGAGCACACTAAACAGGCATTGATGACATTGTTATCAACGTCTTTTTGAATCTCTCATTATTATACATAACTGCCCACTGAAACAGAGAAACTTCAAAATAGGTGTGTGTGTGTGTGTTTATATATATATATATATATATATATATATATATATATATATACATATATACATACATACATACATACATACATACATACATACATACATACATATACACTTATCTATTTATTTTTTCACTTTGAATTTTGTATGAGGTATACACATGCAAAGATTCACAGCTGCTGCTGGGTGGGTGAGTGAGTGAGTGATTGATTGATTGATTGATTGATTGATTGATTGATTGATTGATAGAGAGTGAGTGTGTGTGTGTGTGTGTGTTAGGGGGGGGGGGGGAAATGTGGTGATTGTGGGGGAAAAAAAAATTTAAAATTGAAATTTTTAAAAAAAAATTTTTTTCTGTAGGGTGCAAAATAGTAGTGCCAACGGCACGTGGTGTTCCCAAGCGGTCACCCATCTAAGTACTAACCACGCTCGACGATGCTTAACTTCGGTGATCGGACAAATTCAAATTCAAAAGCTTTTTATTGCGATGTTTGCATACATTGATATTTACATAGGTATACATAGTGGAACGCCAGCACATTGTGCTCTTTTTCCATAGTTTATAGACATTATACAACACTTCTTATATACATTTACATTTATTTAATAATTGTTTTTAGGAGGAAAAGTTTAAAAAAACCTCTGTAATGTTCTGGAGCCTGTGGGCTCAATGTTTTCTGATGATCATACACGTTGAAATATATTTACAGAGAAATTATTATTGATATTTACATACACATAGTTACATATTTTTCACTGAACAGTTTGGGAGTAGGTTTAGTTATGCTTGCAGCTTATATATTACACTATTGTACACTATATTACATAAGTTGCACTTTTGAATCTATGTCGCTTTGGTTGGCGTTCATTTGCAGTCTCGATGCACGGCACTTTGGTGGATGTCCGTAGCACTGTACACTTTTGTGGCTGGTTGGAGGATTTTCTTCTTCTGCCCAGTCAGGGTGGCCTGCCTGGGTGGTAGTCTGTAATTAGTTTATGTGGGTGTGGTCGTGTGATGTTGTGTTGTCCAATGTTCTGTATGAGTGTAGACGGGTGTTGTGATGCTTTTGTGAAAAATTTGTCTGTGTATTTAATGACTAGTTGGCGTGGTGATAGTGTGCCTGCAAGGTCGTGTAATTGTGTGTTAGTTACATGTCTGTATTTCCCGAGTGTTGCTCTGAGTAGCTTATTGAAACATGTTTTTATTTGGTGGAATCGGATGTCGGGGACATGGGCAAATATTACAGAGGAATACAGTAAAATAGGGACAATGTACGCCTTGAAGAGGCGCACTCTGTCCTGGTCAGGCAAGGGGCTGTGGGGGCGGAGGAGGGAGGAGATCGAGTTAAAAGCGCGATAGGCCCGGGCAGTGGCAGACGAAAAGTGCGGGGAGAAGCGCAATGTGCGATCCAGTGTGACACCGAGGTATTTCACTGAATCGCTCCATTTTATCACTGCGCCCCCCACAAACAGTGTGGGTGGCAGGCGGGGGCGTCGCCTGGTGAAGAAAATGGCTTCGGTTTTGGCGGGGTTAGGGAGAATGCCCCAGGACATAAAGTAATGATTAACTATGTTGATGGCCGCGGTCAGCCTGGCTTTAATAAGGACGGGGTCATGGTGTCTAACCATCAGCGCGGTGTCATCCGCGTACATGACAATCGTGCATTCGGGGGGCTTGGGAATGTCATGAGAATATAGGGAAAATAATAGGGGAGAGAGCGTGGACCCTTGAGGGACTCCTGCAGTGATCTCTCTAGAGGATGAAGTGGACCCTTCCACCCGTACGCAGAACGTGCGGGCTTCCAGGAAAGAGTGAAGGATGCAGCGAAGAGCAGGGTTAAATCCCAGAAAGGCCAGCTTGAGGATTAGGGCGTGATGGTGGACAGTATCGAATGCACGACTCAGGTCTAGCAACACCATGCCGGTATGGGTCCTTTGTGTGAAACTGAGGGTGATTTGGTCGGTGACGTGAGCTAATGCGTGTTGTGTTGATAAGTGACGTCGGAAGCCAAACTGGAATTCAGGCAGCGGTTGTAGCCGGGCTACTTCCGCTTCCAGCCTGGCCAGAACTATGCGCTCCGCTACCTTTGATATCACTGAGAGCAGGGCGATGGGACGGTACGATGCCGGCCGATTGGATGCACCTTTTCCCTTGAATATGGGTACTACCGTGGCCTCACGCCATGGACGTGGGAAGTGACCTGAAATGAGAATGCTGTTGATTATGTTGGTGAGGTAGATGAGTGCTTTGCGTGAGATGGATTTGAGGAGGCGTGGGGTGACTTCATCCGGGCCTGGAGCGGCGTTATGACGCACGCGGTCTATCTCCTTCCTCACTTGCCTGGGCGTAGCTGTCTTGAGGGAGCCTGGCGTTGGGGGCGGAGGGGGTTGATAGTGTGTGGGGAGCTTGGAGATGTGAGGTGGTATGGGTGCTGGTGCGAATGAGTTCACAAAGTGGTTTGCCATGCACTCCGCCCTGTCAGTCGCCGACTCCGCCATGCCACCGTCCACCTCTAGGGGCGGGATCGATGACCTGGCGGCGCGGAGACTGCGCGCGAAGCGCCAGACCGAACCATTTGCGAGTGACAGCGCGTCGAGCTTTTTGACTTCGCCCGCCGACCTCCATTCAGCAACGGCCACTCTGCACCGTCGGAACAGAGCATTGTAGTCGTCCCTGTCTGGCTGTAGGCGGGTACGCTGCCATCGGCTCCGAGCCCTGTTGCGGTACGAGATGAGTGTCTTGATGTGGGCTGGGAGTGGTATTCCAAGTGGGTGCGGTTTTACTTTGGGGATATGGAGGGCGGCTGAGGTGATAATGGTGTCAGCAAAGTGAAGAACATGTTGGTCAAGTTCCTCCTTTGTGCGGGCTTTATGTTGCAGATCTAGCTGCTGGTCCATAGCTGTTCGATACATTTTCCAGTCAGCTTGTTTGAAATCGTAGATGGTGTTTGTGGAAGTAGGGGTGACTGTGGTGTCAATTGTCCCTATGACAGGGTAGTGGTCTGATGTCAGGTCGGTGCAGACTTTGAGGGGATTGACTCTGGGTAGGCATGTGCCTATCACCAGGTCCAGTACACTGGGGCTGCCAGTATGGGAGTGTGGGTGGTACGTGAACGTGTCAGGGGCATGTAGTACTAAGGTGGTTTCCTTCAGGTATTTGCGGAGGGCGATACCTTTATAATTGTTGCGGAGACAGCCCCAGGAGTTGTGCCTGGCATTGAAGTCACCCGCCAGTATGATGCGTGAGTCGAGCCGGCGAAGGCTGGTGAGGTCCTCTGCCGGGAATGGAGTGGTTGGTGGGATGTAAGTGGCCACGGCAGTAAAGGGCGTGGGGTTCGTATGCAGCCGAACTGCTACCGCTTCCATGTGCTGCAATTGAGGCGTTTGGCGCCTATGGTGCGACAAAGCTTGGCGCACAAGAAGAGCCACGCCCCCCTGTTTGCCACCCAACCGGTCGGCCCGATGCGTCACATATCCCGGCACCGTGAACGGAACGCCAGCCCTGAGCCAGGTTTCCGCCAAGAACACCAGGTCTGGTTTGTGGAGTGAAATGAAATGATTGAACTCGGCTGCCTTGTTGGCGATGCTGTTGCTATTCCAGATAATGATTTTAAGGGAGGGCATTGGCAATTGCACTAAGGACGGAGAAAATCACTGTGCACTTCTCGTCTTGGTTCTGCGATGATTTAAATTTCCGGATGGCATCTAGTAAAAAGGGAACCCATTTCAGCAAGTTGAGGTCTTTAATTAACTTAATCAATTCGGCAAATTCGTTTAGGACATTGGGTTCAGCATTAGCTTGTTGATTTTTAGGGGGTGGATGATTGTAACTGGCATGACGAGGCATTGAGTTAGAAGGAACGCGAGTGACGCGAGCTGGGAGTTGAGTGGCTTGTGGCAGTGGTGTGTCGTGGGTTGGTGTGGTTATTGCTTGTGTTTTGAATGTTTTCAGTTGGCTTGCGAATGTGTTTCTTGGGGGAGGAAGTGGGGGGAAGCTGGTGGTGGTGGGCAGTTTTTGTTGTGGCTGTGCTGTGCGGTTTACCTTAGCATTCAGCATGGACAGCCTGACTGGGCAGTCCTTGGAGGCGGCGATGTGCATGTTGGCCGGGAGGTCATGGTCCGCGCAGTTGGCGCAGTGTGGTGGGGCATCTGAAACGTTGGGGCACTCCGTGGAAGGGTGGGCGCCCGGGCACCGCACGCATCTGGGCTTCATCCAGCAGAGGTGGATGGAGTGGTCCCAGCGTTGACATTGCACGCAGCGTTGAATTTCCTGGCGTCCTCGGTAGGCCTCGAACCTGACCTCCATGTGGTCCAGGTAGTGGCGGCCGAGGATGGGGGATAGCTGGGCAGTTCCATTGAGCGAAATGAGGAACAGCGGCACTGGGATGTCCTCCCCAGTTGGAGTACGCCGGTCCATCCGTTTCACTGATGCAACATCAAGACCGAGGGAGCGTACTTGGGCAGCAAGCTCGTCCTGGTCGTAGTCGACATCCAGTCCTCGGATGACAAATCGAGAGTTCCTTTGGTCTGGGCGCGGGTGTGTGAAACATTCAAAGTTCTTTTCTTTAAGGAATTTTATTAGGTTTTCCTGGTCTGGGATGGTGGCAGTCTTTATCTTTACATTGTGCTTTGTCACAATGATGGCGTAGTCATTTTTCATTAACTGTTTGAGAGCCGGCTTGTATTGGTGGAACGCCTGGTTCATGCCAGTTTTCACCGTCACAGGTGGCATCGGGAACTTGTTGGGGGCAAATTTTTCTGGTATCGCTGGGCCAGCTTTGCCCGGCGGAGGTTTATGTGCCTTGGTGGTACTGTGCGAGGTGGGCGTGGGTGTAACTGTGTTGGGGGGGTTGACAGGTGCATCAGGTTGAGCTGTCGCTGTCTGGAAGTCGTCCTCTTCCTCGCTCAGTGTGTGGTAACGATTTGTTTTTGTTGCTCGGTCCTTGCTTGGGCTGTTGTCCATTTGGGCGAAGCACCTTTTATTGATTCCCCCTCTGCTGACTTCCTGCCACTCCATGTTGGGGATACCCTGTGCTGGTGGCGGTGTTCGAACCCCCGGGGGACTCTGGCGGTCAGCAGCGGGGCTGGTTGGTGATCGAGACATGTGCTCTTCCTGGTAGCACACGAAATATTTGTGAAAATCATCCTCGCAAATAATGTCTGGGATTTCTTGGTCTTTATGAAAAAATCTGGGTTGATAGGTTTTTCTATCAGCAATAATAAATGGGTGTTGAGACAGATCGTCCTGTTCAATGGGCCTCAAATGGATGCGACACATTATATTCTTGTCGTCTTGGACACCGACTTGAAATAAGTTGCCGAAATGTCCGAAAACAGAATCGTTGTCAACAGTTACCCCCATTGCTGGGCAGTACAGTTCGTACATGGTTTGGTTAGAGTTATCCATATCATTTAAATTATTTGTATTTATATTAATACAAGTCGCCATGTTGCTTTCAGAAGAGGTATGGGGTGCTCCAATTAATTTATCAGTAATAGAAGTCGATATGGGAACACACCCGCCCGAAAGATTGCTTCTATGAGAGTCATGCTCTATGGTTGAACTAGATTGTTTGTTTACATACATTAACGAATATTTTAAACACTGTTTATAATGTTTTTCGGCAAAGCCGCGTCTTACCTTCAATTGTGCGCATGCACAGGTGTTTGAGGAACACGAATCACACCCGAAAATAGCACTCGCGGCACTTTATATACGAAAAATTGCGGAAATCGCGGCACCGATTTTCGCGCGCACTACAACCAGATCGGACGAGAACCGGTGTGTTCATCGTGATATGGCCGTTGGCAATGATATAGATGTTTTTTTTTTTGCAGTTTGTATTTGCCACTCGAAATAGCTATACCAGGTGTGATTGTTACAAACAACAGGAGAAATCGTGTAATGAACACTCTTTTACTTCCCCCCCCCCCCCCCCCTCCCCACACACAACACCCACCACCCTCACCATCCCAACCACCAAAGCCCTCTTCAAAATACACTCTCACACACACACACAAACCCACACTCTATAACTGATGAACATTACCATAACTTCTTAAAGCCATTAGATAATATTTAACTCAAGAAAGGTATTGTGATATGTTTAAAGAAAGAAAGGTGAAACCTTTAACTTTACCAGCAGGTATTAGTATCACTGAGGTATCTTCTAGGTTGTAGCAGCAATAGTAGTAATAATAATAAAATTAAATAAGGTAATAAAAAAGAAAAGTTATACATGTGATCAAATCATGAATGTATAAAACTGGAATGAATTTAAATTTTTTTTATTTTTCTTCATAGGCTGTTTTGAAATTGATGAGTAAGTGCCTCTTCTTTTAAATTTTTTAATGCTGAACACTGTTACATAAGAGATGAATGTTTAGAAAATTTAAAAAAAAAAAAAAGCTAGCCCAGCCCCCTCCCCCCCTCACACAAAATCCAAACAAAAAAAAAAACACCCTCCTTCAAAACATCACATAATCATCCAGCCAGCAGTGCAGACGAGAAATTTGCACTCGGGGCCGCCATTTTGACGATAAATTCTTGCATGGCACACCAAAGGTAGGAAAGAATTTAAAAAAATAAAAATAATGGGCGAGCACCCTCGCGTCTGCCTGTAGAAAATGAAGTTAAAAGTAACATAACCTAAAGACAGGCACACACTAGGGTGCTCCCAGGCGGTTGAGAAATTTTTTCCCGCCAAAAGACTTATATATATTATTTATTTTACTGTTTTTGGCAGGGGGCTATGTCGGTCTGTGTGCAAAGTAGTTCCTACTCCCGCCGCCAGGAGCGCGCGCGGTGGGTAGCGATGTTGTTTTTTCTGCTTTCATTTGTTTATTATTTAGAGGGTTAATGCTATGTAAATGTACGCAAGTTTGGTTATGTGTCGGTAGTTGTGCGAGATTTAATTTCCGAAACGAAATTTGACTTTCATCGGCCTGCATTTCTCACTTATTCGGAAAATACATGTGTGTTTATGTATGTATAATAATCGAGTGATTTTGTAATAATTTGGAAGTTTTGTTTGCGTGTGCGATGTGGGGAAGAAAAGGTGTGCACACGAGTCCTAGGGCTATATTTTTTTTTATTGCGAAATATTTACTTCATGTGGTGAAAAATTTTAAATTATTTGTGATGCAAGTGAAATTTTTTTTTTTTTTTCAGTTGGGTGATGTGTTTGTCCTCGTTTGTGTGCAAGGAAGCAAACATGCTGAAGGTAAGGGGCCATAAATGACACTTTAAAATATTAGTTTACCATTAATTTTGGTTAAATATTAAATTGCCATATAAGTAAAATCATGTCAACTGTTGTATTCCACCCAGTATAAGCTGTTAGTAATGGGTACTTAATATAAATAGAATAAATGTAAGCATTTTCGTCTGCATGAAAATTCACTTTTTTTTTGGATCCATTTGTACTGTGGGTAGTTAAATAGTACATTATGTTGTTTTTACTTCGAAGTACAAAACATCTTGTGCATGATTGCAAATTCAAACGCAGTTAAGCATAATATGAATTCGAATTATGTGTGTGTGTGTGTGTGTGTGTGTGTGTATATATATTTTTTTTTTTTTTTTTTTTTTTTACTGTGTCCAGTTTTAGCACAAATGGAATTATTTTCAAAGTGAATCGATGCAACTGGTCTTTGCCATTAATATTGATATATGATCTAACTAAATTAAATAGAAAGGATTTTTTTATTTATTTTTTTATATATATAAATATATTTGTAGCAATGTACTAATGACCACAGAAGTAAGCAAAAAAAAAAATATATATATATATATCTCAGCCAGTAAACCATGCGTCTTAAAGACTTTTTTTAATGAAAATATTTCTGCCTTGGTTAAGCTTACATTTACTATCATAGGGATTGAGGGAATTGTAGAACAGCAGCAGAAGCATTTCCTTTCATGATCATGTTCTTGGTCCTGAAAAGGACCGTTTATGTAAGCATGTGCACACCAGACCTGCTCACTTGGAGCTGGTGTATTTGGTGACAGCCTTGGTGCCCTCGCTGACAGCGTGCTTGGCCAGCTCCCCGGGCAGCAGCAGTCTCACGGCCGTCTGTATCTCGCGGCTGGTGATGGTGGAGCGCTTGTTGTAGTGGGCGAGGCGGCTGGCCTCTGCCGCGATGCGCTCGAAAATGTCGTTCACGAAACTGTTCATGATGCTCATGGCCTTAGATGATATGCCAGTGTCCGGATGAACTTGCTTCAACACTTTGTAGATGTAGATTGCGTAGCTTTCCTTCCTCTTGCGCTTCTTTTTCTTGTCGCCCTTCGAGATGTTTTTCTGGGCCTTGCCCGCCTTTTTGGCTGCCTTACCGCTCGTCTTGGGGGGCATCGTAGGTCTGAGCTGTGCCGCTGTCGCTAGATGAGTGAGACGGGAACTGAATTTTTTTCGTGAAAAGTTTTCTTGGCTTCTTGTTGCGCGACCAATCGGAGCGCTCCGCGGCTCGTGATTGGTCGCGCTCCGCGGAGGGACGTGTAACAAAAGTAATTTCCAGCGCCACTTTCACTTTCAGCTCGAGGATGTAGGTTTCCGCTCCTCACGCAGCAGTTGGTAGCACTTATTTTCCACCCCCAGTTTTGAACTACCGCGTTCGGTCACTTCGTAGGGCATTAATATATGAGTGTGTGACACCCGAGG
Organism: Bacillus rossius redtenbacheri; assembly: GCF_032445375.1. Classification (NCBI taxonomy): domain Eukaryota; kingdom Metazoa; phylum Arthropoda; class Insecta; order Phasmatodea; family Bacillidae; genus Bacillus; species Bacillus rossius. Next base: position 299,144 of record NW_026962404.1, read on the forward strand.
CTTAGTGCCTCGTGCCTAGCCGCGAAGCCCTGGCTAACTTAGTCCCAGGGCGGGTCGGACTGTGGGTGCTCCACTCCCTTGTTTTTTGCTAGGAGGTACGCCGTAAAAATAAATCCCATAGGCTTTTATAAAAATTTTCTATTTTTCTTTCTATCATGGCATCAGGGGGGGATGTTGAATTTACTGATGCTTCGGCTCAACCCCGCCCCACCCTAAAAAGGGGATGTGAAGGCACCGATGACAGGGCCACAAAAATACAAATACAAGGTCACGACCACCAGAACATGTCAACACATGCCCTGGTCCAGTCCACAAGCGGCCAAAATGCCCCGAGAGGCGCAACAATGGGCGACAAAATTCAAGACGCAGCCCAGCAAAATCAGGCTCCCACAGGCGTCCCTGTGTACAGGTCGGCCCCCATTACTGTGAGGCACGATGCCAACATGCCCTATGAGGCAATGTTTGACAGATTCACCCAGCTAGGACTAAAATTTAATGCCAAAAACACGCAGCGAGGTACTATGTACTATTTTGAGTCGGTACCTCAATACCAAACGGCGCTCAAGGCGGTAAATGAGTCAGGCGCCGAATATTTCGTCACGCGGGCCACGGAGGACAAGCCACTCAAATACGTCTTGAAAGACATACCCAGTGGCACCAACATCGCCAGGATCACTAGCGATCTACTCGCACAACATGTACCAGTGATTGTGGTACATCAAATGTACGACTTTCGGAGACGACCATTAAATATGTATTTACTTGATGTTCCTCAGGGCAACGAGGCTCAAGTACAAAATCTGAGACATGTGATAGGCCTGAAAATCAGAGTTGCTGATTACAGGCACCCAGATGCGCCCCTGCAGTGTGGAAACTGCTTTCAGTTCGGGCATATTACAAAACAGTGTAGGTTTCGTGCTGTTTGTCCGCAATGTGCCGGGCTACACCGACACAGGGAAGACTGCCCTAACCCGCCCAAATGCACCAACTGTGCGCTCAGTCACAATGCAAAGTACAGGGGGTGCCCCGAGTACCTTAAGGCAGTTGAGCGCCGCAAGCCTAAGGACAGAGGTCCTCCGACACAACGATCAAACAATAACAAACAATCACACAGAAATCAGACCGCAAGGCGGTGGGAGCAACCGCCCCCCCCGCCCCCCCAACCCAGACGCCAGCAGCCATCACAAAACACCCTGGATGGCTGGATTATAGCTGGCAAACACAAGGCAGTAAGGCGGCAGCCTGCTCGCCCACAGTACCAGGAGTGGAAGACACCTACCCACAACCGATTTGAGGGTTTTTATGAAGATGAAGAAGAATACCCTGAAATTAACGCCTATCCACCTCGGAAGCACCAGGGCTATGCCAGGCAGCCCAGAAACAGACAAAACAACTGGAGCCCGCCTAAACAACAAAATAGGCGAGACAACATGACCCAGGAGCGAGAACAGCCCGCTAGGGAGCAGAGACAGCCCCGGGCAACAATGCCATTGCCCTCCACCCAAGTGGCCCCGCAACCAGCTGTGCACCAGGCACCTCCGCCCGCACAAGACAACAAAGCTTGTCCTGCACAGCCCAGTGGACAGGTTGGCCTACCTGTTCTGCCTGTTGCAGCCAGTTTACCATTACCCACACCACCACAGTTTGTGACAGCTGAGCAGGCAGCTGAAAATCATAAGGCATGCAATATCCTACACGGCACATTAACCCATGTTGCCAGCCAGCAACCCATTCTTATGGACGTAGCAGCTAAACTCGTCAACCTGCTCACTGCCTGGTTGGACACAACTGTACCTTTGGACAGAAGAATCCACCTAGCAGTTGATCTAATCACTGCCATGTCCTGTGTCTCAAATGCCAGTGCACAATAAGCAAATAAAGATTAAAAATGTTGCCACATGGAATGCTTGTAGCATTCGGAACAAAACGGCGGAATTAGACGAATTTCTTCGGGAACACGACATAGACATAATAGCACTAACTGAAACACACCTCTCACCGACAGACCCTTTGCGACTGCGAGGATACATAATACATAGAAGAGACCGCAACAACCTAGGCGGTGGAGTAGCACTCGCAATAAAAACATCAATTCTACATCATGCCATACAAGTCCCTGACCTAGGGCAAATAGAAGCAGTAGCAGCGACATTGGAAATTAAGGGCCAAAAATGTACAATAATTTCAGCTTATGCACCGCCGGGAAGAACAGTGACAGCCGCCAATCTGCAAGCGCTAGCAACATTTACACCTACCTTCCTCCTCTTAGGAGACCTAAATGCGAAGCACCCGGCCTGGAATTGTACAGGAACAACGAGTAATGGCCGCATCCTGTACAGACATCAAGAACAGAGTGCGTACATGGTCTGTGCTCCCTATCACCCCACCCGCTACCCTACCTCCCCTAATGAGAGGCCTGACATACTAGATTTCACTATCTATAAAAACACAAATTTTATTTATGAATTGGAGGTTATACACGAGCTTCACTCGGATCACATGCCAGTAATAGCTAGGCTAGAAGATGTCGAAGCGCTGGCAACAATACCAAAAACAGGCCGAAACTACAGAAGGGCAAACTGGGACAAATTAAATAATTACATAATTGATCACTTAAATCCCGACACAGAAATATCCTCTCCTGCTGACCTTCAATCCTATTCCGAATCCCTTACCCAAGTGATCACAGAAGCAATAGACAGATCAGTACCACTCATGAAACGTTCAGCTGACTCTACTGTTCTACCACCACACATCAAGCAACTAATTACAAACAAGAACCATGCCCGACGCCGCTGGCAGAGGAACAGATGCGCGGACCTCAAGAGAATATATCAAGAACTACAAACAGAGCTGTACAACAACATAGCTCTACACAAGGCTAGTGTATGGGACGAGAAGCTGGCTCTCCTAACCACCTCAGACAATTCCCTCTGGAAATTAAATAAATCCCTCTCCTCAAAACCTGTCATCATCCCTCCTATCCAGCTTCCCAATGGATCCTTAGCATTCACCCCGCAAGAAAAGGCAGCGGCCCTTGCTGACAGTCAAGAGCAAGCCTTCAGGCCAAATGAGCTGCCACAAAATCAAGACCACACGCAGCAAGTAATAAACAGAGTTATACAGCTTAAAGCCTTGCCTCTACACACAGAACCGCTACTTACGAGTACAGAGGAAGTGCGGAGGTTAGTGAAAGCGCTAAAAAACAACAAAGCGCCGGGCAATGACAAGATAGCAGCCATTGTCCTGAAACAACTCCAACGTCCAGCCCTTCAGGCTATTGTTACCTGTATTAATGGCATCTTAACAACAAACACATGGCCTACAGTGTGGAAAAATGCAAAAATTATCCTCCTT
>NW_026962404.1:307500-350000 GCF_032445375.1 Bacillus rossius redtenbacheri
AAATACCGCGAGTATTGTGGTGAAAAAACTGGCTGATAGTGGCGAAGTCGGTGCTTCGCTCTGGTTGGCTGGTGGTATTTGGCTCTAGCCAATCACAGCGCAGTCCGCTCTGCGGGCCGGCCGCGGTGTTTGCTGTGAGTTTAACACGCGATGCTGGATTCCCGTGGCTTGGGGACAGGTAGTTTTGGTGTTGTCCTGGCAATTGCGACCTTATTCGCAGCCCGTGAAGGTCGTCAGGGCCTGAACGAGCAGGAGGGTTTTCATAGAAGGATCGGAGACTGTATTGGCGAGGAGCATGTATGGTTTGAGGTGTGACATGAAGGAGGCAAAGTTGGTTTCTCGGAGGAATTTTAGTAGGTCCTGAAGGTCAGAAAGTGCAGACGGGATGCCACTACAGTCGTCGCGAGAGGATGGATCGGGGGTGGGGCGGGGATTGGAGAGGCGAGCTGCGGGATCGCCAGATTTTGTGCTGTTTTTAGCCGCCTGTGCGTAGGAGAATGTGGTCTGAACTGGTCTTGAAGGTGGAGCTGTCGAGAGGAATGGGAAGCTGGCTGGCGAGACTTGAGGGACATTCTGTTTTAGTTTTTCAACTCGCAAGTTTGCGGAATCCTGTCTGGCCTGGACTAGGTTGAGGTATATTGGGCAGAGTTTTGAATTTCCCTCATGAATACCTTTCCCTTTGCAATTTGCGCAATTAGGGTTTTTATCGAGATGTGGACAGGCGGCGTGAGTATGGGGCCCGGCGCAGTGTTGACAACGTGTCGCCAGGCGGCAGAAGTTTTTGGTGTGCGAAAACTGCCAGCAGTTTTTGCACTGGGCGACATCAGATACTCGTTTTTTATACTGAGTAACGACTACTCTCGTCATGTTGATCACAGATAGTGTCGTGAGAGGCGGCAGGGTGTCGTTCTTGCTAGCCGTTACGCAGAAGCGGGGAAGGGGCTCCTCCCAGGAGTGAGTTGGGTCGACAGGGTCAGTGGTTCGTGCCTTGAATTGGTAAACGTCCAGGACTGAATACCCGCGCGCCTCGAGGTCCTCTTTGATTGCGGCTGTGGGAGTCTGCTTTGGCATTTTAATTACCACTTTTTGTGGCAGCTCTGAGGCCGTGCTGAAGGTGTAGAATGGTATAGGGGCCGATTCAAGATACTGTTTAATCAGGTGGTATGCCTGCTCGGTCTCGCACGCGATCTGAAGCCCCTCCCGCACAAGGGCTAGTTGTGCGCCGCCAGGGGCCAAGGCTCGCACGCGAGTGACGAGCTGGTTGTAAAGACTGGTATCAGGTACTACCAGCCTCAGAGCGTGCTTGTTAATTCGCTTGGCGCGCGGGGTGGCAGGCTGTGCTGCTGTGCCCTGTGTGCCTGTGGGGCCTGCAATGTTCGGTGATGAAAAATTCTGTGCGGTCGCAACTGCGGATGCAGGCTCACGTGTAGTAGCGCCGTGTGTGGACTGAGTTGCGGGAGATGTTGAATCTAGAGCTGACCCTGCCGTGGGGGTGGAGGGGGGGCCCGCTGTGTCAGCGAGCGGCTCGTAACGGTTCGAGACCGCAAGGGGCCGCGGCGTGGTCGCCTGCGGAATTTTCCGTTGTCTTTTGGTTTCGTGTTGCCATCCTTGGGTATTCTCGGGGTGCTCCCTGTCCATCCTTGCACTGTCTCGTAAAAATGCTGCGTACAATTCCGCTGATACTGTCATGGAATTAACCGAGGTCCTGGAGGTAACAGAATCGCAGTCTGAGTCGGGGTATGTGCCTGTGTCCATGGTTGCGTCCGTGTTGTCCTGGGAGGAAACGATTAAATTTATGGTGCCGTGCCTAACGGACTGAAAACTGCCGCCAGGATAGGCTGCGCCGGGTGGTGTTTTGTCTGGCATGGACTTGGCTGGGGGTCCCTGCTCGCTCATTCCGCCAACCCCCCTCAGGGCCGGCCCTAAGGCCCGGTCGCGGGAGGGGCAGGAAGCCACGGGTGTGTCCTGTGTTCGGTGTTCTTTAGGGGCAGTCTGAAGAAAGTGTTGTAAATCTATTACGCTGTAAGAGGACTCGCCGCTGACCCAAACGGGCTAGGCTCGAGGTGGCCGTTCGGGATTTATAACTTCCCTCAGGCCGGCTGTCACTCTTGTGTCCGCGAGCTAAGAATCGAAGCGATGCGCAGAGAGGAGGCAGGGCCGCACTCCGACGATGCTCTCGACTCGGTAGCTGTGATGGAAGTGGCTGCTCGGCCGCCGCTTTTCATCACTGGGGCGAAGCCCCTCAGCGCGGGGGAGGTACAAGCCTTTTTAGGGGCTCTTGTCCTCCCTTTTTGTCATCATACATTTTTGTGAGGAGGAAGAAGGAATGAACCCCCTCCCCCTCTTGTCAAGTTTGTGATGGTTTCTGGAAGCGAGCACACTCCCAGCTGGTCTTCGATACAGAGGAAAAATGTTGCCATTTTTCCCCCGGGTTTCCTTTTGGTTTTCTACCCCCCTTTGCCCACTAAGGATGAGGTCGAACGCAGGTTTACCCCCCCTGCGCATTTGCCCTAAGACGGTCGGTAATTTAGAAAAATCGTGGGTCTTTATTTTAATAGAATGGGTGAATTTAAACATTAGGCCGAAAGTGTTATTTTCAAGCTAGTCGGTGGTCGGGGAATGCGTCCTGGTCTCCAAAATAAAATAATGAGCAAGTAATGAATTAATTAATTAATTAATAATTAATTAATTAATTGGTGTTGGCTTTAAATTAATTTCATGGCTTGGCTGTGACGAGGTCGGTGCTTCGTTCGTTGTGTAGGGACATTGGCTCTGGCCAATTATTTGCACAGTTTTTCTCTGCTTAGATTTTATTTATTTTTTTTTTTTTTTAAACTTTTGCGGAATTTAATAATATTAATTTTAATTTTATTAATTGGTTGTGTATGAATTTATTTGGTTATTTATGTGTTGGTACGAGAAAAATACCGCGAGTATTGTGGTGAAAAAACTGGCTGATAGTGGCGAAGTCGGTGCTTCGCTCTGGTTGGCTGGTGGTATTTGGCTCTAGCCAATCACAGCGCAGTCCGCTCTGCGGGCCGGCCGCGGTGTTTGCTGTGAGTTTAACACGCGATGCTGGATTCCCGTGGCTTGGGGACAGGTAGTTTTGGTGTTGTCCTGGCAATTGCGACCTTATTCGCAGCCCGTGAAGGTCGTCAGGGCCTGAACGAGCAGGAGGGTTTTCATAGAAGGATCGGAGACTGTATTGGCGAGGAGCATGTATGGTTTGAGGTGTGACATGAAGGAGGCAAAGTTGGTTTCTCGGAGGAATTTTAGTAGGTCCTGAAGGTCAGAAAGTGCAGACGGGATGCCACTACAGTCGTCGCGAGAGGATGGATCGGGGGTGGGGCGGGGATTGGAGAGGCGAGCTGCGGGATCGCCAGATTTTGTGCTGTTTTTAGCCGCCTGTGCGTAGGAGAATGTGGTCTGAACTGGTCTTGAAGGTGGAGCTGTCGAGAGGAATGGGAAGCTGGCTGGCGAGACTTGAGGGACATTCTGTTTTAGTTTTTCAACTCGCAAGTTTGCGGAATCCTGTCTGGCCTGGACTAGGTTGAGGTATATTGGGCAGAGTTTTGAATTTCCCTCATGAATACCTTTCCCTTTGCAATTTGCGCAATTAGGGTTTTTATCGAGATGTGGACAGGCGGCGTGAGTATGGGGCCCGGCGCAGTGTTGACAACGTGTCGCCAGGCGGCAGAAGTTTTTGGTGTGCGAAAACTGCCAGCAGTTTTTGCACTGGGCGACATCAGATACTCGTTTTTTATACTGAGTAACGACTACTCTCGTCATGTTGATCACAGATAGTGTCGTGAGAGGCGGCAGGGTGTCGTTCTTGCTAGCCGTTACGCAGAAGCGGGGAAGGGGCTCCTCCCAGGAGTGAGTTGGGTCGACAGGGTCAGTGGTTCGTGCCTTGAATTGGTAAACGTCCAGGACTGAATACCCGCGCGCCTCGAGGTCCTCTTTGATTGCGGCTGTGGGAGTCTGCTTTGGCATTTTAATTACCACTTTTTGTGGCAGCTCTGAGGCCGTGCTGAAGGTGTAGAATGGTATAGGGGCCGATTCAAGATACTGTTTAATCAGGTGGTATGCCTGCTCGGTCTCGCACGCGATCTGAAGCCCCTCCCGCACAAGGGCTAGTTGTGCGCCGCCAGGGGCCAAGGCTCGCACGCGAGTGACGAGCTGGTTGTAAAGACTGGTATCAGGTACTACCAGCCTCAGAGCGTGCTTGTTAATTCGCTTGGCGCGCGGGGTGGCAGGCTGTGCTGCTGTGCCCTGTGTGCCTGTGGGGCCTGCAATGTTCGGTGATGAAAAATTCTGTGCGGTCGCAACTGCGGATGCAGGCTCACGTGTAGTAGCGCCGTGTGTGGACTGAGTTGCGGGAGATGTTGAATCTAGAGCTGACCCTGCCGTGGGGGTGGAGGGGGGGCCCGCTGTGTCAGCGAGCGGCTCGTAACGGTTCGAGACCGCAAGGGGCCGCGGCGTGGTCGCCTGCGGAATTTTCCGTTGTCTTTTGGTTTCGTGTTGCCATCCTTGGGTATTCTCGGGGTGCTCCCTGTCCATCCTTGCACTGTCTCGTAAAAATGCTGCGTACAATTCCGCTGATACTGTCATGGAATTAACCGAGGTCCTGGAGGTAACAGAATCGCAGTCTGAGTCGGGGTATGTGCCTGTGTCCATGGTTGCGTCCGTGTTGTCCTGGGAGGAAACGATTAAATTTATGGTGCCGTGCCTAACGGACTGAAAACTGCCGCCAGGATAGGCTGCGCCGGGTGGTGTTTTGTCTGGCATGGACTTGGCTGGGGGTCCCTGCTCGCTCATTCCGCCAACCCCCCTCAGGGCCGGCCCTAAGGCCCGGTCGCGGGAGGGGCAGGAAGCCACGGGTGTGTCCTGTGTTCGGTGTTCTTTAGGGGCAGTCTGAAGAAAGTGTTGTAAATCTATTACGCTGTAAGAGGACTCGCCGCTGACCCAAACGGGCTAGGCTCGAGGTGGCCGTTCGGGATTTATAACTTCCCTCAGGCCGGCTGTCACTCTTGTGTCCGCGAGCTAAGAATCGAAGCGATGCGCAGAGAGGAGGCAGGGCCGCACTCCGACGATGCTCTCGACTCGGTAGCTGTGATGGAAGTGGGCTGCTCGGCCGCCTCTGTCGTTAGTTTCTATGGATCGACTTCTGTGCTGTGATTGGCTGTTCTCGCCAGCCAATGGAGATGCCGGGCCAATCGCAGTGCACCACAGCTTTAACAAAACTGTTGAAATTTTTACAGCACGCGCAGACGGACCACGATGGCGCGCACGAAGCAGACGGCTCGTAAATCTACTGGAGGCAAAGCGCCGCGCAAGCAGCTGGCCACCAAGGCGGCTCGCAAGAGCGCGCCGGCCACGGGGGGAGTGAAGAAGCCACATCGCTACCGCCCTGGCACTGTCGCGCTGCGAGAAATCAGGCGCTACCAGAAAAGTACCGAGCTGCTTATCCGCAAGCTGCCCTTCCAGCGCCTGGTGCGAGAGATCGCCCAGGACTTCAAGACAGACTTGCGCTTCCAGAGCTCGGCCGTCATGGCGCTGCAGGAGGCCAGCGAGGCTTACCTGGTGGGGCTCTTCGAGGACACCAATTTGTGCGCCATCCACGCCAAGAGGGTCACCATCATGCCCAAGGACATCCAGCTTGCCCGGCGTATCCGTGGCGAGCGTGCTTGAGTTCCTTGCCATTTTTTTTGCAAGGGGGAAAAAAAAAACAGCCCTTATTAGGGCTAAAAATAACTGTCAAATTTGAAAGGAAAACAGTTGTCTGGCTTTTTGTACCTATTAGCTGTCGTTGACCTTTACCCAGCCAATAATATATTACATTAATAAGAATTTGGAAAAACACAGTTATAGTGTCTGTGTTTTGAGGTGGTTGTTTATATTGTACACAAAAGATTTGCACACAATGCAATGTATTCTGCATAGGAAATAAAAACTCTTCAAACAGTGCCTGTCTGCAGTAGCAGCACCATCAGCAGCAGCAGCAGCAGCAGCAGCAGCAGCAGCAGCAGCAGCAGCAGCAGCAGCAGCAGCAGCAGCATAAAGTTCACCATTAATACCCTGAGACCTAATCCTTACAAAAAAAAAATGTGTGTGTGTGTGTGTATATATGTGTATATATATATATATATGCTGAAATAAGAGTGAGATGTTTGTAAGACGTTTTCCTGCTTAAAAACTTTAAATAATTTTGCACCTAAACTATACACACAATGTAATTGATAAATTTCTTTATTTATTTATTTATTTCCCCCGCTTCAAATACCATAAGAAATTTTTTAACCAGAATTTTACCTAACGGCAGAGGTGTGGCTATAGGAGGCAATGATTGCAACAACTGATACCTTCATGACTAGTATTGTTGGCCCTTAGAAGGGCCGATAAGGTGGTACAGTGCCACAGAAAGTGCCAGCGGTCCTGCTGGCATCTTCATTTCCGCTTTGGGGCTGCTTTCTTGGGCGACTTGCTCTTTGGGGCAACCTTCTTTGGCTTTGGAGCACGGGGTTTCTTCGTGGGAGGTTTGGACACCTTTTTTGCCTTTGAAGGTGCCTTCTTGGGCTTGGGGGTTGCAGCTGCTGCCTTTTTTTTCTTTTCTGCTGTAGGCGGAGTCTTCTTGACTGGTTTCTTGCCCACCGCTGCCTTCTTGGCTACGGATCGCTTCTTTTCCTTAGGGGCAGCTGCACCACGCTTGCCGCTTGGAGCCTTGGGCTGGTCCGGAGCACCGGTGGTCCCTGAAGCCAGCTTGAAGGAGCCAGACGCACCCTTGCCTTTGGTTTGGACAAGCTCGCCGCTAGCCACTGCTGCCTTCAAGTATTTCTTGATGAAAGGTGCCAGCTTTTCCGCATCTACTTTGTAGGTAGAGGCGACGTATTTCTTGATGGCTTGCAGTGATGAGCCGCCCCTTTCCTTGAGGCTCTTGATCGCAGAGGCCACCATTTCAGATGTGCGCGGGTGCGCGGGCTTGGCTCGTGGCTTCTTCGACGCAGCCTTGCCTTTCTTCGGGGAAGCTGCCTGTGATGGGGCAACAGCTGGTGCTGCAGTCGCTGCTGCATATCTGGTTACCCAATTTTCTGGTTGCGGACGGTTCAGAAAATTCTCGATGCCTTGCTCACGTAGGGAGCAGCGCACTTTGGACAGCGAAAGTAATGTAGGGCTTCTTTAGCACTGATTTTTCAATGTTTTCTAAATGTCAGCAGTCTACGATGACATAATGGGCAGTTCCACTAATAGTGTAATTTTTTTATGGCAGCTGCACTGTTTAATTTGCACTGCGAGCTGTTTAAATTTACTGCTACACCAAACAGGGAACTTTTCATTTGCAGATGTTATTCAAGGAATCAAATACGTAATTTGTGCTGGAATCACTTGAAAATGGTTAAATTAACTTAGGTATACTTTAGTGTATAGTATGCTGAAAATGTGGAGATAATTTCATGAAGGCTGTTTGCTGTGGAAGCACTAGCAAATCACCTTGTTCAGTGCCACCTGGAATGGCTTTCTTCGTGCACCTCCAAGGATGATGTGATTATTATTGTGAGTAAATTTTGTTTACATTTTCATTGTGTGAATAATAAAACTTTTAACTGTACACACAACAAGCATTTCACTTGGATCTGATGCATTCTCAAGAGTGCAGTTTCTGTTTAGCTTTTAAAACTGGCTGCCCTTCAATTCACTCAAGGTGCAGATGCAAGTTGCTGATGAAGTATTCCACACACATGCTACATTGGAGAAATATTTTAATAAAAATTAAAACTCTTGCAGGATTTCGAATAAAAACTATCCTATTTATCCCTTCTATGTTTTGGTACTGCGAAATTGAGAGAGGTAAGTAAGTTGTGAGGTTATTTTTACTTGCTTGCATGTGAGGTTAGCAGAGCAAAAATATTTTTGAAATTGCAGATACATGGTCACTTTATTTCGTTGCAAACATTTATAAGCTCGTAATCTTATTTAAAGTCTCCATACTTAATGCGTTTGGAAAACCTTCTTTCTCTCAATTTTACAATGGAACAAAATTTTACTTGTATGTGTACATTAATTCCATCTCTAAATGATGTAGGTTTACGCACCGAGATCAGGTACATTGTAGAGAGAAAAACACACGAGTACCTGCTTATTTTGAAGTTTTAATGAGTATATTAAAAAAAAAAAAAAAAACGATAAAAATATAATTGAAAAAGTATATTATTCACGTATTTTTGAGGATGAGGGGAGGGGGTGTTTTTGTCCGATGGTCGTTTATCTTTAAAGAAATTTCCGTTGGACCTGTGCGTTCTTGCTCTGCCAATTCTCGAAAAATGAAATATTTTAAGTCGTCTTTTATGTGCTAACTTCATTATATTTGGCTGCATTCGTATTTTTATTAGTTTTGAAACATTCATGTCACGGAAAATAATCATAAACCAGGACAAAAACGTTTTGACTAAATGTTCTAGGTTGGTTGTAAAACATTTTCTTATTTTATTTCACATCGGAAACATCTGTTAAGTTGTAAGCTTTGTAATGAATGCGACAGTCACTTGTTCGCTGAAGTGTTTGTTTAAGAAATTAGTATTGTAAATTTGTTTATGGTCTTGTTAAATGAAATTTTAAGTGAAATCATTTGGGAAAACAGAGGCTACAGGAATTTTCAACACAACTTGATGACCGACGTTGTGACTAGTGTGGGAGTGTGTGCTCGTGTAAATATCAATTTTTCTTACTCCTCGTGCCGGTCAACAGGAAAACAGCGAGTGTGTTATCTCATCGCGGGCGTGTGATTGCGTGTGGTAAATTGTGCTAGGTTAATTACCGCAAAACTCCACTGTGTGCAAATATGTAGTGTGTCGCTGTATGCAAATATTTGGTATGTCTTTTTTTTTTTTTTTTTTTTTTCAGGCAATACACACTTTGAATTTTACACAATTTCGATGCTGCAACCTAAGTGTATACATGCGAATAGGATTGCTTAAATGAAAAAGTAAAGTAGGAGGTAAGTGCAAATGTTTCCAGGAGGTTATGCACACACAATCTATTTTATGAATTAATAGTTATTATCTAAGAAAATGATAGAAGATTATAAATAATGTGTGCAGAATAATACAGAATTTGCATGTTACACAAAAAAAAATATATATATATATTCCAAATATTGTTAGCAAAATGCACCTAGATTAGTGAGCTGGATTTTTTTTTTTTTTTTTGTATTTTTGTTCTGTTGATCCCACGTGGAGTCAAGGCTCCGGGATATAGAACATGTATGTGCAGACAATTAATATTTACATGATGCAAGTTACCAAGAAAAAAAATTTCAAAAAAAAAAAATACATAACATGTTACACAATTTAACTTTATGCAAAACATGAAGCAGCTGTTATCACAAGTCCATTCAACAAATTAACAGTTCAATTTCTCTATTATCAATCAAATTAAAGAATAGCTTCAGAGGGTAGGTAGGATATTCTAGAAGAATTTTTTTTACTGTTTTTTTTTTTAATACTGGTAAATTGTTTTAGTTATTTTCTGTGATATTAAGTTGTAAAGTTTTACTCCCAAGTAATTTAGTCCATTTTCAAATCGCCTAGTGTTATGTTCAACTATCCTCAATTTACTAGCATTTCTGGTGTTATACCTATGTGCGAATATCTAAAAAAAAAAAAAAAAAAAAAAAATAATAATTTTTTTTTTCTTCTTTTTCTTAAGAATGAATAAAAAGTTTCTAGAACGTATTCATTTATGGCAGTCAGGACTTTAAGTTTTTTGAATTTTGGTCTGCAGTTAGATGATTTTTTATCTTTTGTTATTATTCTAATAGCTCCTTTTTTTTTTTTTTCCCCCAATGTTATATGGCAGAAAGAGTAGAGCTATGGCTACTGTGACATCATGCATTGATGGGAAGGTTATTGTTGGATAACAAAAATTTAGATGATATAATTTTTATTTTTTTCCATACACAACACATTGCAGGTACAATTTTACAGGTTACAGCTGTACCACCTCTAGTATTGCTGCCGACCATCCAACAAATGAGCACACTAAACAGGCATTGATGACATTGTTATCAACGTCTTTTTGAATCTCTCATTATTATACATAACTGCCCACTGAAACAGAGAAACTTCAAAATAGGTGTGTGTGTGTGTGTTTATATATATATATATATATATATATATATATACATATATACATACATACATACATACATACATACATACATACATACATATACACTTATCTATTTATTTTTTCACTTTGAATTTTGTATGAGGTATACACATGCAAAGATTCACAGCTGCTGCTGGGTGGGTGAGTGAGTGAGTGATTGATTGATTGATTGATTGATTGATTGATTGATAGAGAGTGAGTGTGTGTGTGTGTGTGTGTTAGGGGGGGGGGGGGGAAATGTGGTGATTGTGGGGGAAAAAAAAATTTAAAATTGAAATTTTTAAAAAAAAATTTTTTTCTGTAGGGTGCAAAATAGTAGTGCCAACGGCACGTGGTGTTCCCAAGCGGTCACCCATCTAAGTACTAACCACGCTCGACGATGCTTAACTTCGGTGATCGGACGAGAACCGGTGTGTTCATCGTGATATGGCCGTTGGCAATGATATAGATGTTTTTTTTTTGCAGTTTGTATTTGCCACTCGAAATAGCTATACCAGGTGTGATTGTTACAAACAACAGGAGAAATCGTGTAATGAACACTCTTTTACTTCCCCCCCCCCCCCCCCCTCCCCACACACAACACCCACCACCCTCACCATCCCAACCACCAAAGCCCTCTTCAAAATACACTCTCACACACACACACAAACCCACACTCTATAACTGATGAACATTACCATAACTTCTTAAAGCCATTAGATAATATTTAACTCAAGAAAGGTATTGTGATATGTTTAAAGAAAGAAAGGTGAAACCTTTAACTTTACCAGCAGGTATTAGTATCACTGAGGTATCTTCTAGGTTGTAGCAGCAATAGTAGTAATAATAATAAAATTAAATAAGGTAATAAAAAAGAAAAGTTATACATGTGATCAAATCATGAATGTATAAAACTGGAATGAATTTAAATTTTTTTTATTTTTCTTCATAGGCTGTTTTGAAATTGATGAGTAAGTGCCTCTTCTTTTAAATTTTTTAATGCTGAACACTGTTACATAAGAGATGAATGTTTAGAAAATTTAAAAAAAAAAAAAAGCTAGCCCAGCCCCCTCCCCCCCTCACACAAAATCCAAACAAAAAAAAAAACACCCTCCTTCAAAACATCACATAATCATCCAGCCAGCAGTGCAGACGAGAAATTTGCACTCGGGGCCGCCATTTTGACGATAAATTCTTGCATGGCACACCAAAGGTAGGAAAGAATTTAAAAAAATAAAAATAATGGGCGAGCACCCTCGCGTCTGCCTGTAGAAAATGAAGTTAAAAGTAACATAACCTAAAGACAGGCACACACTAGGGTGCTCCCAGGCGGTTGAGAAATTTTTTCCCGCCAAAAGACTTATATATATTATTTATTTTACTGTTTTTGGCAGGGGGCTATGTCGGTCTGTGTGCAAAGTAGTTCCTACTCCCGCCGCCAGGAGCGCGCGCGGTGGGTAGCGATGTTGTTTTTTCTGCTTTCATTTGTTTATTATTTAGAGGGTTAATGCTATGTAAATGTACGCAAGTTTGGTTATGTGTCGGTAGTTGTGCGAGATTTAATTTCCGAAACGAAATTTGACTTTCATCGGCCTGCATTTCTCACTTATTCGGAAAATACATGTGTGTTTATGTATGTATAATAATCGAGTGATTTTGTAATAATTTGGAAGTTTTGTTTGCGTGTGCGATGTGGGGAAGAAAAGGTGTGCACACGAGTCCTAGGGCTATATTTTTTTTTATTGCGAAATATTTACTTCATGTGGTGAAAAATTTTAAATTATTTGTGATGCAAGTGAAATTTTTTTTTTTTTTTCAGTTGGGTGATGTGTTTGTCCTCGTTTGTGTGCAAGGAAGCAAACATGCTGAAGGTAAGGGGCCATAAATGACACTTTAAAATATTAGTTTACCATTAATTTTGGTTAAATATTAAATTGCCATATAAGTAAAATCATGTCAACTGTTGTATTCCACCCAGTATAAGCTGTTAGTAATGGGTACTTAATATAAATAGAATAAATGTAAGCATTTTCGTCTGCATGAAAATTCACTTTTTTTTTGGATCCATTTGTACTGTGGGTAGTTAAATAGTACATTATGTTGTTTTTACTTCGAAGTACAAAACATCTTGTGCATGATTGCAAATTCAAACGCAGTTAAGCATAATATGAATTCGAATTATGTGTGTGTGTGTGTGTGTGTGTGTATATATATATTTTTTTTTTTTTTTTTTTTTTTACTGTGTCCAGTTTTAGCACAAATGGAATTATTTTCAAAGTGAATCGATGCAACTGGTCTTTGCCATTAATATTGATATATGATCTAACTAAATTAAATAGAAAGGATTTTTTTATTTATTTTTTTATATATATAAATATATTTGTAGCAATGTACTAATGACCACAGAAGTAAGCAAAAAAAAAAATATATATATATATATCTCAGCCAGTAAACCATGCGTCTTAAAGACTTTTTTTAATGAAAATATTTCTGCCTTGGTTAAGCTTACATTTACTATCATAGGGATTGAGGGAATTGTAGAACAGCAGCAGAAGCATTTCCTTTCATGATCATGTTCTTGGTCCTGAAAAGGACCGTTTATGTAAGCATGTGCACACCAGACCTGCTCACTTGGAGCTGGTGTATTTGGTGACAGCCTTGGTGCCCTCGCTGACAGCGTGCTTGGCCAGCTCCCCGGGCAGCAGCAGTCTCACGGCCGTCTGTATCTCGCGGCTGGTGATGGTGGAGCGCTTGTTGTAGTGGGCGAGGCGGCTGGCCTCTGCCGCGATGCGCTCGAAAATGTCGTTCACGAAACTGTTCATGATGCTCATGGCCTTAGATGATATGCCAGTGTCCGGATGAACTTGCTTCAACACTTTGTAGATGTAGATTGCGTAGCTTTCCTTCCTCTTGCGCTTCTTTTTCTTGTCGCCCTTCGAGATGTTTTTCTGGGCCTTGCCCGCCTTTTTGGCTGCCTTACCGCTCGTCTTGGGGGGCATCGTAGGTCTGAGCTGTGCCGCTGTCGCTAGATGAGTGAGACGGGAATTTTTTTTTTTTTTTTTTTGCAATAGCCCCTCCACGCTAAAGCCAGTCCCACACAACCGAAGTGATTGTGGGCCCTCCTATAAAAATGGGAGTGATGTGACGAGAGGAAATTTATGCGTGCCAGGTGGGACCTATACGCTTACTTTAGATACTGAAAAAATGCCAGTGCCACTCCCCACTCCTGCGGGGGAGGGGGGAGTAGCGCGGCGACGTGCGTCTGGCGCGAAGCAAGACTGCAGGAGCACGGGAATTAGTGCTCCGGCAGGCATAGGGGTTTAGCAAATGGGTTGGCAGCAGTAAACCAGCGATCGCACTGGAGGAAACCTGCTACCCGGTAGTGAAAATGTCCGCCCGGATATCCCAGAGGGGAGGAGGGGGAAAATTGGATAAGGTATAACGCATCTGCCTGGGATGGCCAGATGCGTTATGTTGGTGTAACCTGGTTACTTGTACATGGCAGGAACATGGAATTTGAAGATTGGTCTCAGCAACGCCGAGTTCGCCAGTCCGTCGGCGCGACCTGCAACTAAAATAACATAAACGTAAGAGTACACAGCACATGATGATTCATGCTGCGAAATTACAGGAGATCGTGCAGTGGGGACCTGACACAGGCACTGTGGTTGGCGTCTCTGTGACACATAGGACGGGGTTGTTAGATTTTATGACGAGAAAAAATTTTTAATCGTAGCACTAAAATCTAACACTGTGAAGAAATAACACTGAAAGAAATTTTATTTATGTCGCGAAAGAATTTTTGTAACACTAAATAATTTCTGCAAATATCTGGTTACCCAATTTTCTGGTTGCGGACGGTTCAGAAAATTCTCGATGCCTTGCTCACGTAGGGAGCAGCGCACTTTGGACAGCGAAAGTAATGTAGGGCTTCTTTAGCACTGATTTTTCAATGTTTTCTAAATGTCAGCAGTCTACGATGACATAATGGGCAGTTCCACTAATAGTGTAATTTTTTTATGGCAGCTGCACTGTTTAATTTGCACTGCGAGCTGTTTAAATTTACTGCTACACCAAACAGGGAACTTTTCATTTGCAGATGTTATTCAAGGAATCAAATACGTAATTTGTGCTGGAATCACTTGAAAATGGTTAAATTAACTTAGGTATACTTTAGTGTATAGTATGCTGAAAATGTGGAGATAATTTCATGAAGGCTGTTTGCTGTGGAAGCACTAGCAAATCACCTTGTTCAGTGCCACCTGGAATGGCTTTCTTCGTGCACCTCCAAGGATGATGTGATTATTATTGTGAGTAAATTTTGTTTACATTTTCATTGTGTGAATAATAAAACTTTTAACTGTACACACAACAAGCATTTCACTTGGATCTGATGCATTCTCAAGAGTGCAGTTTCTGTTTAGCTTTTAAAACTGGCTGCCCTTCAATTCACTCAAGGTGCAGATGCAAGTTGCTGATGAAGTATTCCACACACATGCTACATTGGAGAAATATTTTAATAAAAATTAAAACTCTTGCAGGATTTCGAATAAAAACTATCCTATTTATCCCTTCTATGTTTTGGTACTGCGAAATTGAGAGAGGTAAGTAAGTTGTGAGGTTATTTTTACTTGCTTGCATGTGAGGTTAGCAGAGCAAAAATATTTTTGAAATTGCAGATACATGGTCACTTTATTTCGTTGCAAACATTTATAAGCTCGTAATCTTATTTAAAGTCTCCATACTTAATGCGTTTGGAAAACCTTCTTTCTCTCAATTTTACAATGGAACAAAATTTTACTTGTATGTGTACATTAATTCCATCTCTAAATGATGTAGGTTTACGCACCGAGATCAGGTACATTGTAGAGAGAAAAACACACGAGTACCTGCTTATTTTGAAGTTTTAATGAGTATATTAAAAAAAAAAAAAAAAAACGATAAAAATATAATTGAAAAAGTATATTATTCACGTATTTTTGAGGATGAGGGGAGGGGGTGTTTTTGTCCGATGGTCGTTTATCTTTAAAGAAATTTCCGTTGGACCTGTGCGTTCTTGCTCTGCCAATTCTCGAAAAATGAAATATTTTAAGTCGTCTTTTATGTGCTAACTTCATTATATTTGGCTGCATTCGTATTTTTATTAGTTTTGAAACATTCATGTCACGGAAAATAATCATAAACCAGGACAAAAACGTTTTGACTAAATGTTCTAGGTTGGTTGTAAAACATTTTCTTATTTTATTTCACATCGGAAACATCTGTTAAGTTGTAAGCTTTGTAATGAATGCGACAGTCACTTGTTCGCTGAAATGTTTGTTTAAGAAATTAGTATTGTAAATTTGTTTATGGTCTTGTTAAATGAAATTTTAAGTGAAATCATTTGGGAA
This sequence comes from Bacillus rossius redtenbacheri, assembly GCF_032445375.1. Taxonomy (NCBI): domain Eukaryota; kingdom Metazoa; phylum Arthropoda; class Insecta; order Phasmatodea; family Bacillidae; genus Bacillus; species Bacillus rossius. Next base: position 323,034 of record NW_026962404.1, read on the forward strand.
AACAGAGGCTACAGGAATTTTCAACACAACTTGATGACCGACGTTGTGACTAGTGTGGGAGTGTGTGCTCGTGTAAATATCAATTTTTCTTACTCCTCGTGCCGGTCAACAGGAAAACAGCGAGTGTGTTATCTCATCGCGGGCGTGTGATTGCGTGTGGTAAATTGTGCTAGGTTAATTACCGCAAAACTCCACTGTGTGCAAATATGTAGTGTGTCGCTGTATGCAAATATTTGGTATGTCTTTTTTTTTTTTTTTTTTTCAGGCAATACACACTTTGAATTTTACACAATTTCGATGCTGCAACCTAAGTGTATACATGCGAATAGGATTGCTTAAATGAAAAAGTAAAGTAGGAGGTAAGTGCAAATGTTTCCAGGAGGTTATGCACACACAATCTATTTTATGAATTAATAGTTATTATCTAAGAAAATGATAGAAGATTATAAATAATGTGTGCAGAATAATACAGAATTTGCATGTTACACAAAAAAAAATATATATATATATTCCAAATATTGTTAGCAAAATGCACCTAGATTAGTGAGCTGGATTTTTTTTTTTTTTTTGTATTTTTGTTCTGTTGATCCCACGTGGAGTCAAGGCTCCGGGATATAGAACATGTATGTGCAGACAATTAATATTTACATGATGCAAGTTACCAAGAAAAAAAATTTCAAAAAAAAAAAATACATAACATGTTACACAATTTAACTTTATGCAAAACATGAAGCAGCTGTTATCACAAGTCCATTCAACAAATTAACAGTTCAATTTCTCTATTATCAATCAAATTAAAGAATAGCTTCAGAGGGTAGGTAGGATATTCTAGAAGAATTTTTTTTACTGTTTTTTTTTTTAATACTGGTAAATTGTTTTAGTTATTTTCTGTGATATTAAGTTGTAAAGTTTTACTCCCAAGTAATTTAGTCCATTTTCAAATCGCCTAGTGTTATGTTCAACTATCCTCAATTTACTAGCATTTCTGGTGTTATACCTATGTGCGAATATCTAAAAAAAAAAAAAAAAAAAAAAAATAATAATTTTTTTTTTCTTCTTTTTCTTAAGAATGAATAAAAAGTTTCTAGAACGTATTCATTTATGGCAGTCAGGACTTTAAGTTTTTTGAATTTTGGTCTGCAGTTAGATGATTTTTTATCTTTTGTTATTATTCTAATAGCTCCTTTTTTTTTTTTTTCCCCCAATGTTATATGGCAGAAAGAGTAGAGCTATGGCTACTGTGACATCATGCATTGATGGGAAGGTTATTGTTGGATAACAAAAATTTAGATGATATAATTTTTATTTTTTTCCATACACAACACATTGCAGGTACAATTTTACAGGTTACAGCTGTACCACCTCTAGTATTGCTGCCGACCATCCAACAAATGAGCACACTAAACAGGCATTGATGACATTGTTATCAACGTCTTTTTGAATCTCTCATTATTATACATAACTGCCCACTGAAACAGAGAAACTTCAAAATAGGTGTGTGTGTGTGTGTTTATATATATATATATATATATATATATATATATACATATATACATACATACATACATACATACATACATACATACATACATACATATACACTTATCTATTTATTTTTTCACTTTGAATTTTGTATGAGGTATACACATGCAAAGATTCACAGCTGCTGCTGGGTGGGTGAGTGAGTGAGTGATTGATTGATTGATTGATTGATTGATTGATTGATTGATTGATAGAGAGTGAGTGTGTGTGTGTGTGTGTGTTAGGGGGGGGGGGGGGAAATGTGGTGATTGTGGGGGAAAAAAAAATTTAAAATTGAAATTTTTAAAAAAAAATTTTTTTCTGTAGGGTGCAAAATAGTAGTGCCAACGGCACGTGGTGTTCCCAAGCGGTCACCCATCTAAGTACTAACCACGCTCGACGATGCTTAACTTCGGTGATCGGACAAATCAAATTCAAATTCAAAAGCTTTTTATTGCGATGTTTGCATACATTGATATTTACATAGGTATACATAGTGGAACGCCAGCACATTGTGCTCTTTTTCCATAGTTTATAGACATTATACAACACTTCTTATATACATTTACATTTATTTAATAGTTGTTTTTAGGAGGAAAAGTTTAAAAAAACCTCCGTAATGTTCTGGAGCCTGTGGGCTCAATGTTTTCTGATGATCATACACGTTGAAATATATTTACAGAGAAATTATTATTGATATTTACATACACATAGTTACATATTTTTCACTGAACAGTTTGGGAGTAGGTTTAGTTATGCTTGCAGCTTATATATTACACTATTGTACACTATATTACATAAGTTGCACTTTTGAATCTATGTCGCTTTGGTTGGCGTTCATTTGCAGTCTCGATGCACGGCACTTTGGTGGATGTCCGTAGCACTGTACACTTTTGTGGCTGGTTGGAGGATTTTCTTCTTCTGCCCAGTCAGGGTGGCCTGCCTGGGTGGTAGTCTGTAATTAGTTTATGTGGGTGTGGTCGTGTGATGTTGTGTTGTCCAATGTTCTGTATGAGTGTAGACGGGTGTTGTGATGCTTTTGTGAAAAATTTGTCTGTGTATTTAATGACTAGTTGGCGTGGTGATAGTGTGCCTGCAAGGTCGTGTAATTGTGTGTTAGTTACATGTCTGTATTTCCCGAGTGTTGCTCTGAGTAGCTTATTGAAACATGTTTTTATTTGGTGGAATCGGATGTCGGGGACATGGGCAAATATTACAGAGGAATACAGTAAAATAGGGACAATGTACGCCTTGAAGAGGCGCACTCTGTCCTGGTCAGGCAAGGGGCTGTGGGGGCGGAGGAGGGAGGAGATCGAGTTAAAAGCGCGATAGGCCCGGGCAGTGGCAGACGAAAAGTGCGGGGAGAAGCGCAATGTGCGATCCAGTGTGACACCGAGGTATTTCACTGAATCGCTCCATTTTATCACTGCGCCCCCCACAAACAGTGTGGGTGGCAGGCGGGGGCGTCGCCTGGTGAAGAAAATGGCTTCGGTTTTGGCGGGGTTAGGGAGAATGCCCCAGGACATAAAGTAATGATTAACTATGTTGATGGCCGCGGTCAGCCTGGCTTTAATAAGGACGGGGTCATGGTGTCTAACCATCAGCGCGGTGTCATCCGCGTACATGACAATCGTGCATTCGGGGGGCTTGGGAATGTCATGAGAATATAGGGAAAATAATAGGGGAGAGAGCGTGGACCCTTGAGGGACTCCTGCAGTGATCTCTCTAGAGGATGAAGTGGACCCTTCCACCCGTACGCAGAACGTGCGGGCTTCCAGGAAAGAGTGAAGGATGCAGCGAAGAGCAGGGTTTAATCCCAGAAAGGCCAGCTTGAGGATTAGGGCGTGATGGTGGACAGTATCGAATGCACGACTCAGGTCTAGCAACACCATGCCGGTATGGGTCCTTTGTGTGAAACTGAGGGTGATTTGGTCGGTGACGTGAGCTAATGCGTGTTGTGTTGATAAGTGACGTCGGAAGCCAAACTGGAATTCAGGCAGCGGTTGTAGCCGGGCTACTTCCGCTTCCAGCCTGGCCAGAACTATGCGCTCCGCTACCTTTGATATCACTGAGAGCAGGGCGATGGGACGGTACGATGCCGGCCGATTGGATGCACCTTTTCCCTTGAATATGGGTACTACCGTGGCCTCACGCCATGGACGTGGGAAGTGACCTGAAATGAGAATGCTGTTGATTATGTTGGTGAGGTAGATGAGTGCTTTGCGTGAGATGGATTTGAGGAGGCGTGGGGTGACTTCATCCGGGCCTGGAGCGGCGTTATGACGCACGCGGTCTATCTCCTTCCTCACTTGCCTGGGCGTAGCTGTCTTGAGGGAGCCTGGCGTTGGGGGCGGAGGGGGTTGATAGTGTGTGGGGAGCTTGGAGATGTGAGGTGGTATGGGTGCTGGTGCGAATGAGTTCACAAAGTGGTTTGCCATGCACTCCGCCCTGTCAGTCGCCGACTCCGCCATGCCACCGTCCACCTCTAGGGGCGGGATCGATGACCTGGCGGCGCGGAGACTGCGCGCGAAGCGCCAGACCGAACCATTTGCGAGTGACAGCGCGTCGAGCTTTTTGACTTCGCCCGCCGACCTCCATTCAGCAACGGCCACTCTGCACCGTCGGAACAGAGCATTGTAGTCGTCCCTGTCTGGCTGTAGGCGGGTACGCTGCCATCGGCTCCGAGCCCTGTTGCGGTACGAGATGAGTGTCTTGATGTGGGCTGGGAGTGGTATTCCAAGTGGGTGCGGTTTTACTTTGGGGATATGGAGGGCGGCTGAGGTGATAATGGTGTCAGCAAAGTGAAGAACATGTTGGTCAAGTTCCTCCTTTGTGCGGGCTTTATGTTGCAGATCTAGCTGCTGGTCCATAGCTGTTCGATACATTTTCCAGTCAGCTTGTTTGAAATCGTAGATGGTGTTTGTGGAAGTAGGGGTGACTGTGGTGTCAATTGTCCCTATGACAGGGTAGTGGTCTGATGTCAGGTCGGTGCAGACTTTGAGGGGATTGACTCTGGGTAGGCATGTGCCTATCACCAGGTCCAGTACACTGGGGCTGCCAGTATGGGAGTGTGGGTGGTACGTGAACGTGTCAGGGGCATGTAGTACTAAGGTGGTTTCCTTCAGGTATTTGCGGAGGGCGATACCTTTATAATTGTTGCGGAGACAGCCCCAGGAGTTGTGCCTGGCATTGAAGTCACCCGCCAGTATGATGCGTGAGTCGAGCCGGCGAAGGCTGGTGAGGTCCTCTGCCGGGAATGGAGTGGTTGGTGGGATGTAAGTGGCCACGGCAGTAAAGGGCGTGGGGTTCGTATGCAGCCGAACTGCTACCGCTTCCATGTGCTGCAATTGAGGCGTTTGGCGCCTATGGTGCGACAAAGCTTGGCGCACAAGAAGAGCCACGCCCCCCTGTTTGCCACCCAACCGGTCGGCCCGATGCGTCACATATCCCGGCACCGTGAACGGAACGCCAGCCCTGAGCCAGGTTTCCGCCAAGAACACCAGGTCTGGTTTGTGGAGTGAAATGAAATGATTGAACTCGGCTGCCTTGTTGGCGATGCTGTTGCTATTCCAGATAATGATTTTAAGGGAGGGCATTGGCAATTGCACTAAGGACGGAGAAAATCACTGTGCACTTCTCGTCTTGGTTCTGCGATGATTTAAATTTCCGGATGGCATCTAGTAAAAAGGGAACCCATTTCAGCAAGTTGAGGTCTTTAATTAACTTAATCAATTCGGCAAATTCGTTTAGGACATTGGGTTCAGCATTAGCTTGTTGATTTTTAGGGGGTGGATGATTGTAACTGGCATGACGAGGCATTGAGTTAGAAGGAACGCGAGTGACGCGAGCTGGGAGTTGAGTGGCTTGTGGCAGTGGTGTGTCGTGGGTTGGTGTGGTTATTGCTTGTGTTTTGAATGTTTTCAGTTGGCTTGCGAATGTGTTTCTTGGGGGAGGAAGTGGGGGGAAGCTGGTGGTGGTGGGCAGTTTTTGTTGTGGCTGTGCTGTGCGGTTTACCTTAGCATTCAGCATGGACAGCCTGACTGGGCAGTCCTTGGAGGCGGCGATGTGCATGTTGGCCGGGAGGTCATGGTCCGCGCAGTTGGCGCAGTGTGGTGGGGCATCTGAAACGTTGGGGCACTCCGTGGAAGGGTGGGCGCCCGGGCACCGCACGCATCTGGGCTTCATCCAGCAGAGGTGGATGGAGTGGTCCCAGCGTTGACATTGCACGCAGCGTTGAATTTCCTGGCGTCCTCGGTAGGCCTCGAACCTGACCTCCATGTGGTCCAGGTAGTGGCGGCCGAGGATGGGGGATAGCTGGGCAGTTCCATTGAGCGAAATGAGGAACAGCGGCACTGGGATGTCCTCCCCAGTTGGAGTACGCCGGTCCATCCGTTTCACTGATGCAACATCAAGACCGAGGGAGCGTACTTGGGCAGCAAGCTCGTCCTGGTCGTAGTCGACATCCAGTCCTCGGATGACAAATCGAGAGTTCCTTTGGTCTGGGCGCGGGTGTGTGAAACATTCAAAGTTCTTTTCTTTAAGGAATTTTATTAGGTTTTCCTGGTCTGGGATGGTGGCAGTCTTTATCTTTACATTGTGCTTTGTCACAATGATGGCGTAGTCATTTTTCATTAACTGTTTGAGAGCCGGCTTGTATTGGTGGAACGCCTGGTTCATGCCAGTTTTCACCGTCACAGGTGGCATCGGGAACTTGTTGGGGGCAAATTTTTCTGGTATCGCTGGGCCAGCTTTGCCCGGCGGAGGTTTATGTGCCTTGGTGGTACTGTGCGAGGTGGGCGTGGGTGTAACTGTGTTGGGGGGGTTGACAGGTGCATCAGGTTGAGCTGTCGCTGTCTGGAAGTCGTCCTCTTCCTCGCTCAGTGTGTGGTAACGATTTGTTTTTGTTGCTCGGTCCTTGCTTGGGCTGTTGTCCATTTGGGCGAAGCACCTTTTATTGATTCCCCCTCTGCTGACTTCCTGCCACTCCATGTTGGGGATACCCTGTGCTGGTGGCGGTGTTCGAACCCCCGGGGGACTCTGGCGGTCAGCAGCGGGGCTGGTTGGTGATCGAGACATGTGCTCTTCCTGGTAGCACACGAAATATTTGTGAAAATCATCCTCGCAAATAATGTCTGGGATTTCTTGGTCTTTATGAAAAAATCTGGGTTGATAGGTTTTTCTATCAGCAATAATAAATGGGTGTTGAGACAGATCGTCCTGTTCAATGGGCCTCAAATGGATGCGACACATTATATTCTTGTCGTCTTGGACACCGACTTGAAATAAGTTGCCGAAATGTCCGAAAACAGAATCGTTGTCAACAGTTACCCCCATTGCTGGGCAGTACAGTTCGTACATGGTTTGGTTAGAGTTATCCATATCATTTAAATTATTTGTATTTATATTAATACAAGTCGCCATGTTGCTTTCAGAAGAGGTATGGGGTGCTCCAATTAATTTATCAGTAATAGAAGTCGATATGGGAACACACCCGCCCGAAAGATTGCTTCTATGAGAGTCATGCTCTATGGTTGAACTAGATTGTTTGTTTACATACATTAACGAATATTTTAAACACTGTTTATAATGTTTTTCGGCAAAGCCGCGTCTTACCTTCAATTGTGCGCATGCACAGGTGTTTGAGGAACACGAATCACACCCGAAAATAGCACTCGCGGCACTTTATATACGAAAAATTGCGGAAATCGCGGCACCGATTTTCGCGCGCACTACAACCAGATCGGACGAGAACCGGTGTGTTCATCGTGATATGGCCGTTGGCAATGATGTAGATGTTTTTTTTTTGCAGTTTGTATTTGCCACTCGAAATAGCTATACCAGGTGTGATTGTTACAAACAACAGGAGAAATCGTGTAATGAACACTCTTTTACTTCCCCCCCCCCCCCCCCTCCCCACACACAACACCCACCACCCTCACCATCCCAACCACCAAAGCCCTCTTCAAAATACACTCTCACACACACACACAAACCCACACTCTATAACTGATGAACATTACCATAACTTCTTAAAGCCATTAGATAATATTTAACTCAAGAAAGGTATTGTGATATGTTTAAAGAAAGAAAGGTGAAACCTTTAACTTTACCAGCAGGTATTAGTATCACTGAGGTATCTTCTAGGTTGTAGCAGCAATAGTAGTAATAATAATAAAATTAAATAAGGTAATAAAAAAGAAAAGTTATACATGTGATCAAATCATGAATGTATAAAACTGGAATGAATTTAAATTTTTTTTATTTTTCTTCATAGGCTGTTTTGAAATTGATGAGTAAGTGCCTCTTCTTTTAAATTTTTTAATGCTGAACACTGTTACATAAGAGATGAATGTTTAGAAAATTTAAAAAAAAAAAAAAGCTAGCCCAGCCCCCTCCCCCCCTCACACAAAATCCAAACAAAAAAAAAAACACCCTCCTTCAAAACATCACATAATCATCCAGCCAGCAGTGCAGACGAGAAATTTGCACTCGGGGCCGCCATTTTGACGATAAATTCTTGCATGGCACACCAAAGGTAGGAAAGAATTTAAAAAAATAAAAATAATGGGCGAGCACCCTCGCGTCTGCCTGTAGAAAATGAAGTTAAAAGTAACATAACCTAAAGACAGGCACACACTAGGGTGCTCCCAGGCGGTTGAGAAATTTTTTCCCGCCAAAAGACTTATATATATTATTTATTTTACTGTTTTTGGCAGGGGGCTATGTCGGTCTGTGTGCAAAGTAGTTCCTACTCCCGCCGCCAGGAGCGCGCGCGGTGGGTAGCGATGTTGTTTTTTCTGCTTTCATTTGTTTATTATTTAGAGGGTTAATGCTATGTAAATGTACGCAAGTTTGGTTATGTGTCGGTAGTTGTGCGAGATTTAATTTCCGAAACGAAATTTGACTTTCATCGGCCTGCATTTCTCACTTATTCGGAAAATACATGTGTGTTTATGTATGTATAATAATCGAGTGATTTTGTAATAATTTGGAAGTTTTGTTTGCGTGTGCGATGTGGGGAAGAAAAGGTGTGCACACGAGTCCTAGGGCTATATTTTTTTTTATTGCGAAATATTTACTTCATGTGGTGAAAAATTTTAAATTATTTGTGATGCAAGTGAAATTTTTTTTTTTTTTTCAGTTGGGTGATGTGTTTGTCCTCGTTTGTGTGCAAGGAAGCAAACATGCTGAAGGTAAGGGGCCATAAATGACACTTTAAAATATTAGTTTACCATTAATTTTGGTTAAATATTAAATTGCCATATAAGTAAAATCATGTCAACTGTTGTATTCCACCCAGTATAAGCTGTTAGTAATGGGTACTTAATATAAATAGAATAAATGTAAGCATTTTCGTCTGCATGAAAATTCACTTTTTTTTTGGATCCATTTGTACTGTGGGTAGTTAAATAGTACATTATGTTGTTTTTACTTCGAAGTACAAAACATCTTGTGCATGATTGCAAATTCAAACGCAGTTAAGCATAATATGAATTCGAATTATGTGTGTGTGTGTGTGTGTGTGTGTATATATATATTTTTTTTTTTTTTTTTTTTTTTTACTGTGTCCAGTTTTAGCACAAATGGAATTATTTTCAAAGTGAATCGATGCAACTGGTCTTTGCCATTAATATTGATATATGATCTAACTAAATTAAATAGAAAGGATTTTTTTATTTATTTTTTTATATATATAAATATATTTGTAGCAATGTACTAATGACCACAGAAGTAAGCAAAAAAAAAAATATATATATATATATCTCAGCCAGTAAACCATGCGTCTTAAAGACTTTTTTTAATGAAAATATTTCTGCCTTGGTTAAGCTTACATTTACTATCATAGGGATTGAGGGAATTGTAGAACAGCAGCAGAAGCATTTCCTTTCATGATCATGTTCTTGGTCCTGAAAAGGACCGTTTATGTAAGCATGTGCACACCAGACCTGCTCACTTGGAGCTGGTGTATTTGGTGACAGCCTTGGTGCCCTCGCTGACAGCGTGCTTGGCCAGCTCCCCGGGCAGCAGCAGTCTCACGGCCGTCTGTATCTCGCGGCTGGTGATGGTGGAGCGCTTGTTGTAGTGGGCGAGGCGGCTGGCCTCTGCCGCGATGCGCTCGAAAATGTCGTTCACGAAACTGTTCATGATGCTCATGGCCTTAGATGATATGCCAGTGTCCGGATGAACTTGCTTCAACACTTTGTAGATGTAGATTGCGTAGCTTTCCTTCCTCTTGCGCTTCTTTTTCTTGTCGCCCTTCGAGATGTTTTTCTGGGCCTTGCCCGCCTTTTTGGCTGCCTTACCGCTCGTCTTGGGGGGCATCGTAGGTCTGAGCTGTGCCGCTGTCGCTAGATGAGTGAGACGGGAATTTTTTTTTTTTTTTTTTGCAATAGCCCCTCCACGCTAAAGCCAGTCCCACACAACCGAAGTGATTGTGGGCCCTCCTATAAAAATGGGAGTGATGTGACGAGAGGAAATTTATGCGTGCCAGGTGGGACCTATACGCTTACTTTAGATACTGAAAAAATGCCAGTGCCACTCCCCACTCCTGCGGGGGAGGGGGGAGTAGCGCGGCGACGTGCGTCTGGCGCGAAGCAAGACTGCAGGAGCACGGGAATTAGTGCTCCGGCAGGCATAGGGGTTTAGCAAATGGGTTGGCAGCAGTAAACCAGCGATCGCACTGGAGGAAACCTGCTACCCGGTAGTGAAAATGTCCGCCCGGATATCCCAGAGGGGAGGAGGGGGAAAATTGGATAAGGTATAACGCATCTGCCTGGGATGGCCAGATGCGTTATGTTGGTGTAACCTGGTTACTTGTACATGGCAGGAACATGGAATTTGAAGATTGGTCTCAGCAACGCCGAGTTCGCCAGTCCGTCGGCGCGACCTGCAACTAAAATAACATAAACGTAAGAGTACACAGCACATGATGATTCATGCTGCGAAATTACAGGAGATCGTGCAGTGGGGACCTGACACAGGCACTGTGGTTGGCGTCTCTGTGACACATAGGACGGGGTTGTTAGATTTTATGACGAGAAAAAATTTTTAATCGTAGCACTAAAATCTAACACTGTGAAGAAATAACACTGAAAGAAATTTTATTTATGTCGCGAAAGAATTTTTGTAACACTAAATAATTTTCAATGGGTTTTGGGGTGGCAATCTTGGGGAGAAAATGATGTACTCTGCAGTCGGCGAGTCGCTGTGGCAGGGGAAGGGAGTTGCTAAAATTAGGACGAGAAAGAATATTAATCGTAGCACTAATATCTAACACTGGGAGGAAGGAACACTTGGGAATATTTAATTTTACGTTGCGAAATAATTTTTAACACTAATTATATACAGTGGGTGCTGTGGAGGGCAAACTTGGGGAGAAGCTGACGATCTCTGCAGTCGGCGCGCCGCTCACATGGCTGCAGGCACTATGGGCGGTGTCTCTGCATACACTGTAGCGAAGCACAAGGCAGAAGATCGTTGGAATGTGGTGTGATTGATTGCGTGAGAGTTGCTAAATTCGATGGTAAAAGACCGAAGCACTAGGTGTAGTGCAGAAAAAAGTTGTAATGAAAACTGAAGTGACTTCACTGCGCGGGCGCACGGGAATGGAACTAAGTGAAAGTTTTCTATACCGTCCGCAACCGCGCGCGACTACCTCGAGCCACGCCCCCTCGCGCGCTCGCAGCCAATCAGCGCTGTTCCGGTCGGTGGTTGTGAATTTCGTGTGTGCGCTGCCGCGGAATTACGGCGGCTTCTCGCACAACACGTGTTTTGGTCTCTTGTGTGTTCTTGAATCTTCAGGTTTATATTTTCCAAGGCTACGAATGAGTGGATTGGAGTGTGTGGCAGATTGGGAATAAAAGGATGACGATAGTTTAAAGTATATTCGCTGAAGTGTGTCCATGTGTAGCTCCTTGTGTATGAGTGCTGTGGGGACATAGATAGGCACTTGTGCGACTCTTCTGAGAGCTTTATTTTGCGCAGATTGCAGTGAGCGGAGATTTGTGTTGGAGGCATAGCTCCAAGCTGGGGCTGCATAGGTCATAATAGGCCTTATACATGCCTGATATAAAAGCTTACCGTTTGTTGTGGAGATGCTGCTCTTGTGATTTAGGAGAGGATATAATTGCGCGAGCCTCGCATAGGCCTTGGCTCGTTTGTTTTGAATGTGTTGTTTCCATGTAAGCCTGGCATCCATGAGTACACCCAGGTATTCCACACAGGGGTAGAAAGAGATTGCGGCATTGAAAAGTGATAGTAGTGGCAGATGTTCTGGAACATGGCGCTTGGTAAAAATAATGGCCTTTGATTTTCCTACGTTGACTGCAGTTTTCCACTTTGTAAACCATTGCTGCAGTAGGTTTAGTGCTGCCTGTACTCTCTGCAGTGCAGCCGCAGGCCTCACAGAGCTTGAATATAGCATCGTATCATCTGCATAGCACGCTACATCTACCCCCTGTGGGAAGGCTGGGAAGTCTGCCACATAGATGTTGAATAATAAGGGGCCTAGAACACTGCCCTGTGGTACACCAGCCTTGATGGTACGGCGTGTAGAGGTGGCACCTGGGATGCAGGCATGGAAGTGTCGTTCATGTAGGTAAGAATCTAGTGTGCGGACATATGTGTCAGGGATGTGTGCTGTGTGAAGTTTATAGATTAGGCCTTCATGCCACACACGATCGAAGGCCTTTTCTATGTCTAGAAATGTCGCAGCAGTGTACTGTCTCCAGTCAAAGGATAGTGTGATCTGTTCAACTATCCGCACCAGTTGGTGGGTTGTTGAGTGCCCCGCTCTGAAACCGAACTGGTAGTCAGGGAGAGTGTGATTTTGTTCCAGATTTTGTTGGATGCGGCTGGTGAGGATTTTCTCAGCTATTTTTGAAAGTGTATTGAGGAGGCTGATGGGACGATAGCTGTTAGGGAGGCGGGGATCTTTACCAGGCTTGGGGAGTAGGATGACTTTGGCGTTTTTCCACACAGTTGGCCATGTATTGGTGTTTAGTATGCCATTAATGCAGGTGGCTATTGCCTGCAGAGCTGGGTCCTGTAGTTGTTTTAGGACGATCGTAGGTATCTTGTCCATGCCAGGTGCCTTGTTGTTTTTTAGTGATTTTATTACTCTCCTCACTTCCTCAGGAGAGGTGAGTACAGGCTCCTCCAGGAGGGGTGAGTTCCTGATTTGGCTGACCTGGTCATTTACATGTATTTCATGCTCTGGATCTGTGGGCTGTACGTTTGGCTGGAAGGCAAGTTCTTGGCTGTCCGCCAGCGCTGCCACTTTGTCTGTGGGTGTGTAGGCGACGCCTCCAGTCGGGAGTTGGATAGGAGGGATAGTGATAGGTTTTTTGGAGAGTGATTTGGTTAGTTTCCAGAGGGAGTTGTCCTTTGTGGTGAGGTTGAAAAGTTTCTCGTCCCATACTCTGGCCCTATGAAGTGCGAGCTGATTGTTTACTTCTGTCTGCAGGTGTTGAAAAATCCTCTTCAAGGCTGGGCATCTGTTTCTCTGCCATCTCCGACGTGCTTGGTTCTTGTCTGTGATGAGCTCCTTTATGTAGAGTGGAAGTGTCGCCGGGTCAGCTGTTCGTTTTGAAAGTGGGACAGATACATTTATGGCTTCCGCAACTACCTGTGTGAGGGAGGCGGAATAGGATTGGAGGTCATTTGGGGAGGAAATGATGGCAACAGGATTAATGTGTTTTTCAATGTAGCTATTTAATTTATTCCAGTTTGCTTTATGGTAGTTGCGGCTTGTTTTAGGTTGCGTTGCTAGCGAGTCGGTATTTTCAAGCGTAGCAATAACTGGCATATGATCTGAGTGAAGCTCGTAGATTACTTCTAGTTCATAAATAAAATTTGTGTTCATATAAATGGTTATGTCTAGTACATCTGGTGTCTGGAGTGAGGAGGTGGGGTAGCGGGTGGGGTGATAGGGAGCGCACACCATGTATGTGCTCTGTTCCTGGTGTCGAAACAATGTGTGTCCATTTGCAGTGACCCGTGCGCAGTTCCAGGAGGGGTGCTTGGCGTTTAGGTCCCCTAGCAACAGAAAGGAGGGTGTGAATGTTGCCAGAGCCTGCAGGTTTTCTGTTTTTAATGATTTTCCTGGTGGGGCATAGGCAGCAATGACTGTGCAGGGCCTGCCATTTATAGTGACTGAGGCTGCTACTGCCTCCATCATGCCTAGGTCTGGAGTTTGTATAGTGTGGTGTAAGATGGTGGATTTTATTGCTAGAGCAACCCCTCCCCCCTGGGCTGTGCGATCCTTCCTGTGTATAATGTAACCCTGTAGTCTGAATGTGTCTGTGGGTGCCAGGTGTGTTTCTGTAAGAGCTAAAATGTGGATGTCGTGTTCCCGAAGAAATAACTCTAGCTCCTGTGTTTTGTGGCGGACACTGTTTGCATTCCATGTGGCAATATTTTTGATGGTGATGGTATGATTAATGTGTGGGTGCATGTGCAACGTCGGACATGGCAGTGATGAGCTCAACTGCAAGGCGGACTCTGTGTTCAAGGGGGACAGTAGTGTCTAACCAGGCTGTGAGGAGGTTGACAAGTTTTGTGGCTATGTCCATGTGGATTGGTTGTGTTGTGGCAATTTTTGTGAGAGTGCCCTTAAGCACTGAGCACGCCTTGAAGTTAGTGTCTGTCTGCGCTTGCGTAACCTCCATTGGGGGCAGTGGCAGCGGGAGGTTGGCAGTTATTGGTTGCGCCGGCTGGGCAACTGGAACTGGAACAGGCTGGCTGGCAGCAACAGCGGTGGCAGGATGTTGCTGCGCCGGGGCAGGTTGCTGAGTTGGTGCAGTTTGCCTGGCATTTTCACGCAGTGCAGCCTGCAGTTCAGTCAGCCGCGTTTGCTGCGGCTCACTGTTCTTAGGCTGCTGTGCTGGTCTGCGTGGCTCTTGTCTGCGTTGTTGCTGTTGCTGGGGTTGCTGCGTGTGATTGTGGTACGCAGCTCTGGCGTTTCTTTGCCTCTGCCCTCGTTGTTGACGCGGGGACCATGCAAGTGCATCGGGGTAGTCTTCTTCGTCGAGGCCTTGAAACCTATTGTTGGTTTGGGCTGGCCAGTGCTGCTCTCTTGGCAGACTTCTGGCCCTTCGACCATGGCGGACTTGTTGCCAGCCATCACTGTCCGCCTGATGGTTAGCTTGTCGAGATGGTGTGTGTTGTGGTTGTGGTGCCTGCCTGCCCGGTTGTCTTGTATGTTGGTAATAGTTATTATTAGGGGCAGTCTGCCGCAGATTGGGGGCGCCTCTGTCCCTAGGCCGGCGACGAGCCATGGCCTTGAGGTACTCAGGGCAGCCCCTGAATCTGGCATTGTGGCCCTGTTGGCAGTTTACGCATTTTGGCGGATTTGAGCAGCCCTGTTTGTGCTTGTGCGGCCCTGCACACTGGGGGCACGCGATCCTGAAATGGCATTGCTTAGACACATGTCCGAGCTGGCAGCAGTTGCCACACTGCAATGGCGCATTTGGGTGCAGGTAGTCGACAATGCGTACTCTGAGTCCAAATACATATTTAATTTGGTTGATTTTATCTTCGCTGCCCTGCGGCACATCCAGCAGGAACATGTTGAGGGCGCGCCTGTTGAAGTCATACATTTGATGAATGACTACGACAGGGACATGTTGCGCCAGAAGGTCGCTGGTGATGCGGCTGATGTTGGTGCCGGCAGGAATGTCCTTGAGGACGTACTTGAGGGGCTTGTCCTCTGGTGCGCGGGTTACGAAGAATTCGACCCCGGATTCTGAGATGATTCTAAGTCCCTCATGATACATGGGGACTGAAGCGAAGTGGTACATAGTACCCCTCTGAGTGTTTTTTGCCATGAATTTGATGTGGTGTTGCATGAGCTTGTCGTACAAGCATTCGTAAGGCACTTTTGCATTGTGCCACACTGTTATGGGGGCGGACTTGTAGATGGGGGGGTCCGCCTGTGTCTGAGGTTGAGATTGTGTGCCTTGGCTATCAGCTACCGGTGCCGGCAAGGCCGTGTCAGCCGGTGCTGTTGCCATGCAGTTGTCTGGCAACTGGGGGGCATGTGAGGGCCCTGGCTGCTGACCTATACTGAGATATTTGGCCGCGCGGTCATCTAGCTCATTGCTGGACCTTTTAACGCCTGCTCGGTCACTAGCAGTGATGTCCATTTGGCTAACTTGGCCTGTTGCCATTTTTACGAAAAAATTTGAATCTAGGGAATTATTACGGAACGCCTACCACAAAGGAAGGGAGTGGAGCACCCACTGACCTACGACCCTGGGACTGAGTTAGCCAGGGCCGCGGCTAGGCAACGAGGCGCTGCGCCTCTGGGTGTCACACACTCATATATACAAGCCTATCCGTCGCACGACGCGGTCGTAAAAACTGGGGGTGGAAATCTAACTGAATATGCTCACTGTGGCAGAGCAGAAACTACATGCTCACTGCACGAACAGCTAACAACTCAGTGAGTGGAGTCAGTGAGTGAGAGTGATGAGTGAGAGTGAGAATTTTTTTTTTTTTTTTTTGCAATAGCCCCTCCACGCTAAAGCCAGTCCCACACAACCGAAGTGATTGTGGGCCCTCCTATAAAAATGGGAGTGATGTGACGAGAGGAAATTTATGCGTGCCAGGTGGGACCTATACGCTTACTTTAGATACTGAAAAAATGCCAGTGCCACTCCCCACTCCTGCGGGGGAGGGGGGAGTAGCGCGGCGACGTGCGTCTGGCGCGAAGCAAGACTGCAGGAGCACGGGAATTAGTGCTCCGGCAGGCATAGGGGTTTAGCAAATGGGTTGGCAGCAGTAAACCAGCGATCGCACTGGAGGAAACCTGCTACCCGGTAGTGAAAATGTCCGCCCGGATATCCCAGAGGGGAGGAGGGGGAAAATTGGATAAGGTATAACGCATCTGCCTGGGATGGCCAGATGCGTTATGTTGGTGTAACCTGGTTACTTGTACATGGCAGGAACATGGAATTTGAAGATTGGTCTCAGCAACGCCGAGTGCGCCAGTCCGTCGGCGCGACCTGCAACTAAAATAACATAAACGTAAGAGTACACAGCACATGATGATTCATGCTGCGAAATTACAGGAGATCGTGCAGTGGGGACCTGACACAGGCACTGTGGTTGGCGTCTCTGTGACACATAGGACGGGGTTGTTAGATTTTATGACGAGAAAAAAATTTTTAATCGTAGCACTAAAATCTAACACTGTGAAGAAATAACACTGAAAGAAATTTTATTTATGTTGCGAAAGAATTTTTGTAACACTAAATAATTTTTAATGGGTTTTGGGGGTGGCAATCTTGGGGAGAAAATGATGTACTCTGCAGTCGGCGAGTCGCTGTGGCAGGGGAAGGGAGTTGCTAAAATTAGGACGAGAAAGAATATTAATCGTGGCACTAATATCTAACACTGGGAGGAAGGAACACTTGGGAATATTTAATTTTACGTTGCGGAATAATTTTTAACACTAATTATATACAGTGGGTGCTGTGGAGGGCAAACTTGGGGAGAAGCTGACGATCTCTGCAGTCGGCGCGCCGCTCACATGGCTGCAGGCACTATGGGCGGTGTCTCTGCATACACTGTAGCGAAGCACAAGGCAGAAGATCATTGGAATGTGGTGTGATTGATTGCGTGAGAGTTGATAAATTCGATGGTAAAAGACCGAAGCACTAGGTGTAGTGCAGAAAAAGTTGTAATGAAAACTGAAGTGATTTCTCTGCGCGGGCGCACGGGAATGGAACTAAGTGAAAGTTTTCTATACCGTCCGCAACCGCGCGCGACTACCTCGAGCCACGCCCCCTCGCGCGCGCTGGCTGGCTGGCAGCCTGGCGGGAAACGACTAAAGTCGCCCCCTAAAAACCAGTCCTACCAAACTAAAATGCGGACAGAAATGCCCAAGTGCCCGCCCTTGCTTAGTAGACATTTTCTACTCTTCCAACTCTTCTTCCTGAGCCATCCTTCTACTCCCGTAACCAACCAGCATGAAATTAATGCATGAATTTTTGCATCCCGCATGTAAGTGCCCAGGGTTTTCCCTGTGTCTATGCAGGTTTTACCTGGGCCCAACTTATCTAGTATAGTCTAGAATAGTCAAGTGAGGGGAGTTAGTCATGGCGCCAATTGCTGCCATGGCTGGCCAATCCCCCTCCTTAGCACATATGCATGTTCCCTTCTCTGCATGGTACCCCCTGCATGATTAGAGCGTATAGGCTTCGGCCTGAGACGCACTTAGAGTCTCTCCCTAACCCGGACCCCTCCCAATACACTTAGTTTTAAACTTAGGTTAGGAAAAAAAAAAAAAAAAAAAAAAATACTCGCGCGCTCGCAGCCAATCAGCGCTGTTCCGGTCGGTGGTTGTGAATTTCTTGTGTGCGCTGCCGCGGAATTACGGCGGCTTCTCGCACAACACGTGTTTTGGTCTCTTGTGTGTTCTTGAATCTTCAGGTTTATATTTTCCAAGGCTACGAATGAGTGGATTGGAGTGTGTGGCAGATTGGGAATAAAAGGATGACGATAGTTTAAAGTATATTCGCTGAAGTGTGTCCATGTGTAGCTCCTTGTGTATGAGTGCTGTGGGGACATAGATAGGCACTTGTGCGACTCTTCTCAGAGCTTTATTTTGCGCAGATTGCAGTGAGCGGAGATTTGTGTTGGAGGCATAGCTCCAAGCTGGGGCTGCATAGGTCATAATAGGCCTTATACATGCCTGATATAAAAGCTTACCGTTTGTTGTGGAGATGCTGCTCTTGTGATTTAGGAGAGGATATAATTGCGCGAGCCTCGCATAGGCCTTAGCTCGTTTGTTTTGAATGTGTTGTTTCCATGTAAGCCTGGCATCCATGAGTACACCCAGGTATTCCACACAGGGGTAGAAAGAGATTGCGGCATTGAAAAGTGATAGTAGTGGCAGATGTTCTGGAACATGGCGCTTGGTAAAAATAATGGCCTTTGATTTTCCTACGTTGACTGCAGTTTTCCACTTTGTAAACCATTGCTGCAGTAGGTTTAGTGCTGCCTGTACTCTCTGCAGTGCAGCCGCAGGCCTCACAGAGCTTGAATATAGCATCGTATCATCTGCATAGCACGCTACTTCTACCCCCTGTGGGAAGGCTGGGAAGTCTGCCACATAGATGTTGAATAATAAGGGGCCTAGAACACTGCCCTGTGGTACACCAGCCTTGATGGAACGGCGTGTAGAGGTGGCACCTGGGATGCAGGCATGGAAGTGTCGTTCATGTAGGTAAGAATCTAGTGTGCGGACATATGTGTCAGGGATGTGTGCTGTGTGAAGTTTATAGATTAGGCCTTCATGCCACACACGATCGAAGGCCTTTTCTATGTCTAGAAATGTCGCAGCAGTGTACTGTCTCCAGTCAAAGGATAGTGTGATCTGTTCAACTATCCGCACCAGTTGGTGGGTTGTTGAGTGCCCCGCTCTGAAACCGAACTGGTAGTCAGGGAGAGTGTGATTTTGTTCCAGATTTTGTTGGATGCGGCTGGTGAGGATTTTCTCAGCTATTTTTGAAAGTGTATTGAGGAGGCTGATGGGACGATAGCTGTTAGGGAGGCGGGGATCTTTACCAGGCTTGGGGAGTAGGATGACTTTGGCGTTTTTCCACACAGTTGGCCATGTATTGGTGTTTAGTATGCCATTTATGCAGGTGGCTATTGCCTGCAGAGCTGGGTCCTGTAGTTGTTTTAGGACGATCGTAGGTATCTTGTCCATGCCAGGTGCCTTGTTGTTTTTTAGTGATTTTATTACTCTCCTCACTTCCTCAGGAGAGGTGAGTACAGGCTCCTCCAGGAGGGGTGAGTTCCTGATTTGGCTGACCTGGTCATGTACATGTATTTCATGCTCTGGATCTGTGGGCTGAACGTTTGGCTGGAAGGCAAGTTCTTGGCTGTCCGCCAGCGCTGCCACTTTGTCTGTGGGTGTGTAGGCGACGCCTCCAGTCGGGAGTTGGATAGGAGGGATAGTGATAGGTTTTTTGGAGAGTGATTTGGTTAGTTTCCAGAGGGAGTTGTCCTGTGTGGTGAGGTTGAAAAGTTTCTCGTCCCATACTCTGGCCCTATGAAGTGCGAGCTGATTGTTTACTTCTGTCTGCAGGTGTTGAAAAATCCTCTTCAAGGCTGGGCATCTGTTTCTCTGCCATCTCCGACGTGCTTGGTTCTTGTCTGTGATGAGCTCCTTTATGTAGAGTGGAAGTGTCGCCGGGTCAGCTGTTCGTTTTGAAAGTGGGACAGATACATTTATGGCTTCCGCAACTACCTGTGTGAGGGAGGCGGAATAGGATTGGAGGTCATTTGGGGAGGAAATGATGGCAACAGGATTAATGTGTTTTTCAATGTAGCTATTTAATTTATTCCAGTTTGCTTTATGGTAGTTGCGGCTTGTTTTAGGTTGCGTTGCTAGCGAGTCGGTATTTTCAAGCGTAGCAATAACTGGCATATGATCTGAGTGAAGCTCGTAGATTACTTCTAGTTCATAAATAAAATTTGTGTTCATATAAATGGTTATGTCTAGTACATCTGGTGTCTGGAGTGAGGAGGTGGGGTAGCGGGTGGGGTGATAGGGAGCGCACACCATGTATGTGCTCTGTTCCTGGTGTCGAAACAATGTGTGTCCATTTGCAGTGACCCGTGCGCAGTTCCAGGAGGGGTGCTTGGCGTTTAGGTCCCCTAGCAACAGAAAGGAGGGTGTGAATGTTGCCAGAGCCTGCAGGTTTTCTGTTTTTAATGATTTTCCTGGTGGGGCATAGGCAGCAATGACTGTGCAGGGCCTGCCATTTATAGTGACTGAGGCTGCTACTGCCTCCATCATGCCTAGGTCTGGAGTTTGTATAGTGTGGTGTAAGATGGTGGATTTTATTGCTAGAGCAACCCCTCCCCCCTGGGCTGTGCGATCCTTCCTGTGTATAATGTAACCCTGTAGTCTGAATGTGTCTGTGGGTGCCAGGTGTGTTTCTGTAAGAGCTAAAATGTGGATGTCGTGTTCCCGAAGAAATAACTCTAGCTCCTGTGTTTTGTGGCGGACACTGTTTGCATTCCATGTGGCAATATTTTTGATGGTGATGGTATGATTAATGTGTGGGTGCATGTGCAACGTCGGACATGGCAGTGATGAGCTCAACTGCAAGGCGGACTCTGTGTTCAAGGGGGACAGTAGTGTCTAACCAGGCTGTGAGGAGGTTGACAAGTTTTGTGGCTATGTCCATGTGGATTGGTTGTGTTGTGGCAATTTTTGTGAGAGTGCCCTTAAGCACTGAGCACGCCTTGAAGTTAGTGTCTGTCTGCGCTTGCGTAACCTCCATTGGGGGCAGTGGCAGCGGGAGGTTGGCAGTTATTGGTTGCGCCGGCTGGGCAACTGGAACTGGAACAGGCTGGCTGGTAGCAACAGCGGTGGCAGGATGTTGCTGCGCCGGGGCAGGTTGCTGAGTTGGTGCAGTTTGCCTGGCATTTTCACGCAGTGCAGCCTGCAGTTCAGTCAGCCGCGTTTGCTGCGGCTCACTGTTCTTAGGCTGCTGTGCTGGTCTGCGTGGCTCTTGTCTGCGTTGTTGCTGTTGCTGGGGTTGCTGCGTGTGATTGTGGTACGCAGCTCTGGCGTTTCTTTGCCTCTGCCCTCGTTGTTGACGTGGGGACCATGCAAGTGCATCGGGGTAGTCTTCCTCGTCGAGGCCTTGAAACCTATTGTTGGTTTGGGCTGGCCAGTGCTGCTCTCTTGGCAGACTTCTGGCCCTTCGACCATGGCGGACTTGTTGCCAGCCATCACTGTCCGCCTGATGGTTAGCTTGTCGAGATGGTATGTGTTGTGGTTGTGGTGCTTGTCTGCCCGGTTGTCTTGTATGTTGGTAATAGTTATTATTAGGGGCAGTCTGCCGCAGATTGGGGGCGCCTCTGTCCCTAGGCCGGCGACGTGCCATGGCCTTGAGGTACTCAGGGCAGCCCCTGAATCTGGCATTGTGGCCCTGTTGGCAGTTTACGCATTTTGGCGGATTTGAGCAGCCCTGTTGGTGCTTGTGCGGCCCTGCACACTGGGGGCACGCGATCCTGAAATGGCATTGCTTAGACACATGCCCGAGCTGGCAGCAGTTGCCACACTGCAATGGCGCATTTGGGTGCAGGTAGTCGACAATGCGTACTCTGAGTCCAAATACATATTTAATTTGGTTGATTTTATCTTCGCTGCCCTGCGGCACATCCAGCAGGAACATGTTGAGGGCGCGCCTGTTGAAGTCATACATTTGATGAATGACTACGACAGGGACATGTTGCGCCAGAAGGTCGCTGGTGATGCGGCTGATGTTGGTGCCGGCAGGAATGTCCTTGAGGACGTACTTGAGGGGCTTGTCCTCTGGTGCGCGGGTTACGAAGAATTCGACCCCGGATTCTGAGATGATTCTGAGTCCCTCATGATACATGGGGACTGAAGCGAAGTGGTACATAGTACCCCTCTGAGTGTTTTTTGCCATGAATTTGATGTGGTGTTGCACGAGCTTGTCGTACAAGCATTCGTAGGGCACTTTTGCATTGTGCCACACTGTTATGGGGGCGGACTTGTAGATGGGGGGGTCCGCCTGTGTCTGAGGTTGAGATTGTGTGCCTTGGCTAACAGCTACCGGTGCCGGCAAGGCCGTGTCAGCCGGTGCTGTTGCCATGCAGTTGTCTGGCAACTGGGGGGCATGTGAGGGCCCTGGTTGCTGACCTATACTGAGATATTTAGCCGCGCGGTCATCTAGCTCATTGCTGGACCTTTTAACGCCTGCTCGGTCACTAGCAGTGATGTCCATTTGGCTAACTTGGCCTGTTGCCATTTTTACGAAAAAATTTGAAGCTAGGGAATTATTACGGAACGCCTACCACAAAGGAAGGGAGTGGAGCACCCACTGACCTACGACCCTGGGACTGAGTTAGCCAGGGCCGCGGCTAGGCAACGAGGCGCTGCGCCTCTGGGTGTCACACACTCATATATACAAGCCTATCCGTCGCACGACGCGGTCGTAAAAACTGGGGGTGGAAATCTAACTGAATATGCTCTCTGTGGCAGCGCAGAAACTACATGCTCACTGCACGAACAGCTAACGAGTGAGTGAGTGGAGTGAGAGTGAGAGTGAGTGAGAGTGAGAACTGAATTTTTTTCGTGAAAAGTTTTCTTGGCTTCTTGTTGCGCGACCAATCGGAGCGCTCCGCGGCTCGTGATTGGTCGCGCTCCGCGGAGGGACGTGTAACAAAAGTAATTTCCAGCGGCCCTCGTAGGTTGCGGACCAGTGTACAGCCTATAACTCAACATGTCTGGCAGAGGAAAAGGAGGAAAGGTTAAGGGGAAATCCAAGACTCGCCTCGGCAGTAGTGTTTGCGATCGCTCCAGTGTTCTTGCCTCGTTTCGTTGTTTGTGGTTTCAGTTCGCCATCGAAGTGGTGTTTTTTGTGTTCTGTATTCAATTGTGCACCTGCACAAACGTTTGTGAGTGTCGGCGCGGCGTCGTTTAATTTTAATCAGTGTTTCTGTTCACTTGTCATTATGTAAACAATCTTGGATACTTTCGATTAATCGATTGGGCCTGGACTCGCCTTTCGATTGTGTGGTCCCAATTATTATTTTTGTGGTCCCAATTATGTGGTCCCGATTTTCTGCACCATAAATTTGTGGTCCCAACTGGAAATGGACAGCGACGTGGTTCCTGCCTCTCCGAACGCCATTGTGGTGGACCATCAGTCTCTTGCGGCCCCGCCATCCTTGCCGCCGCCGCCTGTCATGCCTGGTAAGCACTGGGCCGCAGCGGGCGGGCACCGCTCCAACGTCATCTCGTCCTCCTCGGATTCGGAGGCTGACGTTCTCTCGGCCGAACCCTCTTCGCAAGGTGCTGCCGACCGCCGCAACAGCAAGTACAGCAAGGACGCTGCCAAGGCGATGGTTCGGCGCCAATACTTTGCGGGCCCTCGCCCTGATGGGGTTGGTGGCAGCACACCATCTTCTCGTGCCATCTCCCGGGCTGACACCAGGGAACACCGCCGCCAACAGCAGGCGGAGGTTCTCCACACGAAGCGGCAGGCGGATGCGCATGTGGCGGCCATCATTGACGCTGTCGCGGCGGGGGTGGAACGCCCCTGGTCGCATGGCCGCACGCCTTCCTGGCCTAATGATCTTCACCGCATTGACGCGGAGGAGGTGGCGGATGCTGGTGGGGGGCCCGCCTCCCGCTCTGCCTCCCAGCCGGACATCCATCTTATTCGGCAGGTCGAGGAGACCTGGCGTGGGCTGTCCTCAGGATCGCTGTCTGCCCCCCGACCGGTACCCACCGTTTCCAGCTGCCACACGCCTCGGAGTGCGGCGACGGTTACCACCACGTCCACTGTGATGACCACCACCTCGGTCGCCATCTGCGCCGTGTCGGGGGGCCGCCCGCCGGCCCTGCTTTCCCCTTTGGTTGCTGACGCTGATCCCCCATTTCAAGCCGTCGGGGCAGCGGAGCCCCATCTGGGCCTTTCTCCTGCCGACCCCCGGGCCCCACCTGACCCAGTGCCCCGCCGTCCGGCTGCCGGGGTGGTTGCGGCGCCACCGGTGTCTTCGTGCGCCACCTCTTCGGCTCCGCGCACCCCAGTGGTGCCCCCAGGTGGTCCGGCCTCTGCTGAGCCACGCGTCAAGCGTATTCCACCCATCGTTGTGGCCACCCGCCTCACCGCCGATGCACTGCGGGGCAACCGCGAGTTGCGCCGTAAACTTCAAGGGGACTTTACGGTGGACTACCTGCGGGGGTACCCACGGTACCACCCCACCTCTCTTCAAGACAGGGCGGTGCTCATGGAGTATTTCCGCACCCATGGGATCCAGTGCCATACTTTCCCGGTGGCAGGCCGCGCCAAACCGAAGTTAGTCCTGGCTGGTCTGCCCCCCACTGCCGCGGAGGCGTCGGTGTGGGAGGAGCTGGCTGAGGAGGGCGTCCGCCCGGACTCCCTCCGTCGCCTGACGCCGGACTGGGCGGCGGACCGCGGTGTAATCCGGTTCCTCCTTGTCTTTCCGGATGCCGCTCAGCTGGCGAAGGCCCGCGCCCTGAGACACCTGGCTGGGCTCCGCATTCAGTGGGAGGAGTTTCGGGGTGGATCCCGCCCCCTCCAATGCCACAACTGCCAGCGGTGGGGGCACCGGGTGGAGGACTGTGGCCACCCGTTCCGTTGCCTCCGCTGCGTCCGGCAGCATGCCCACGGCGCCTGCCCGAAGACCCCGGAGGAGCCGCCTTGCTGCGTCAACTGTGAGGGGCAGCATCCGGCCAACGCCCGCACCTGCCCCTCCTACTTGAAGTTCCTCGAGCAGCAGCTGCGGCGGAAGGGGCCTTCGCTTCAGCAGCTGCCACGGCCCCAGCCGCCACGCCACCACCTCCAGGACGCCGCTCCCTCCCGGCCATCCATGACTGCCGTGCCTCCAGATGACTTTCCGTCCTTGCGCCCTCCATCCTCGTACCGTCCTCCGGGGACGCACTCCTATGCGGCGTCTGTTGCCGGTCCTCCGCTGTTTCTGGGGCCCACTCCTTTTGCGGCACAGCTTCCACCTGCCCCTCAGGCCCCCTTCGCCACGCAAGGGCCCCGCCCCGTCCCTCTCCTTCCGGTCGCCCCGCCTGTAGTCTGGTCCTCGCATCGGCCGCCGGGATGGGGTGCAGGGTCTGCGTCGGTCCCCATGGCCTTTGAACCGGCTTCGGCCCCCCTTCCCCCTCTTCCCGAGAGGGGCCCACCTGCTGCTCCTTCCCAGGGGCTGCCCTCGGGTTCGAGGCTGTCTGACACCCGCCCGGTGGGCTCCCGGTCCCCGGGTCAGCCTGACCCGCCCTCCGAGGCCACCCCCCCACTGGCTGCCTCCTCACGGGCCTCCCTCCATTTGCCTCATTCTGACCTTCCCTCTCACTCGCCTTCCCCACTCCAGGGCCCGCCCCATTCTCACCCCACGGTAGGTCTCACCGGGCCGCAGCAGCCTCCCCCTCCACTCGAACATCCGCCTGGTCCGCCTCCATCCGCTTGCCCCGCCCGTTCTTCGGCCGGTGAGGCATCGCCTCGCAGCGCACCTTCCTTCCTTCCGTCTGCTTCCCTCTCCTCGTCTTCCCACATCCCCTTCTCGGCCTTCTTTGAGACTTACAACTGGCTACAGCACCTCCGTCTCCTCCCGTGGTTGCAGTTGTTTGCCACGGGCATCTACCACATCTCCCAAGCCTCTTCCCCTCTTCTTCAGGCAGAAATATTTTTCCGCACCGTCCTCGCCTTTTTGCAGGGTGTGTTCTCCGCCCCCCCTTAAACTGGTCCTCTGGAACGCCCATGGCGTTCGTTCCAAGCAGGCTGACTTCTTCCATTTCCTACATGCCCACCATCCTGACATTGTCTGTTTGACCGAGACTTGGCTGAAGCCCCAGCATCCTTTCTCCCCACCTGGGTATGCCACCATCCGTCGGGATAGGGATGCGCGGGGGGGCGGGGTTGCCCTCCTTGTCCGCGAATCCCTTCCCCATCACCCGCGCGCGCTCCCGCCGCTTCTAAATGTGGAGGCGGTGGCTGCCCGCCTCCGCCTCATCCCACACCCCCTCACTGTGTGCTCGGTCTACTTGCCCGAGCACGGCCCGTTCCCGGCCCGCGGCCTCCAGACGTTATTCCGCATGGATGCCCTGGTGGTGGTAGGGGGGGACTTCAATTGCCGGCATCGCGACTGGGGCTGCTTGTCCACGAGCAATCGGGGTATTCAGCTCCTTCGTGTCGTCCAGGGTTCCCCGGCACTCACCCTTCACTCACCCCCATCTTTCACGTTCATTCCGTGTCACATCCGGCAACGGCCGAGTGTCCTCGACTTGGTTATCACGGTGGGCCCGGTGGCCATGTCGGGGCTCTCGGCTCGCGCCGAGCTCACTTCCGATCATACACCGGTCATCGGTTTCGTGCGTGCGGCTTCCCGCCCTCCTCCTGTGTCCCCCACTTCCTTCGATTTCGCTCGTGCCGACTGGGCCGCCTATCGGGCACATCTGGACGGCACACTCAACCTTCATTTTCACATCTCCTCCCGGCAGCAGTTGGACGAGCACGTGTCCATCCTCACGGACTCGATCCTGGCTGCTGCACGGGCCTCCATTCCCTGTCGTCGCCCGCTCCTGCGGGGCGCGCCCTTCCCGCCGTCTCTGCGCCAGCTCATTTCGGCCCGCAATGCCGCTCGACGGCGCTGGCAGTATCGCCGGACGGGGGACCGCTGGCGGGAGTACGTGGATCTTCGGGCGCGCTGCCGGAGGCTCATCACCGAATGGCTGGCAGCGGAGCGGGTCCGACACATCCAGTCACTGTCATTTCGTTCCGGTTCCATCTTCCGCTATGCACGGGGCCTTCGTTCCACCTCGTCTGTCATGCCGCCTCTGGACGGGGGACCGCGGGGTTTGTGTGAGTCCCCTGCCCAGAAGGCGGAACTCCTGGCGGGCTTCTTCCATTCATCTTTTACCCC
>NW_026962404.1:355000-380000 GCF_032445375.1 Bacillus rossius redtenbacheri
TTTCTGCTGTAGGCGGAGTCTTCTTGACTGGTTTCTTGCCCACCGCTGCCTTCTTGGCTACGGATCGCTTCTTTTCCTTAGGGGCAGCTGCACCACGCTTGCCGCTTGGAGCCTTGGGCTGGTCCGGAGCACCGGTGGTCCCTGAAGCCAGCTTGAAGGAGCCAGACGCACCCTTGCCTTTGGTTTGGACAAGCTCGCCGCTAGCCACTGCTGCCTTCAAGTATTTCTTGATGAAAGGTGCCAGCTTTTCCGCATCTACTTTGTAGGTAGAGGCGACGTATTTCTTGATGGCTTGCAGTGATGAGCCGCCCCTTTCCTTGAGGCTCTTGATCGCAGAGGCCACCATTTCAGATGTGCGCGGGTGCGCGGGCTTGGCTCGTGGCTTCTTCGACGCAGCCTTGCCTTTCTTCGGGGAAGCTGCCTGTGATGGGGCAACAGCTGGTGCTGCAGTCGCTGCTGCGGTATCTGCCATGACGAGACTGATCCTACAGAATGCAAGAGCAAAGTGAAAATAAAATTTTTCTCTCAATTTGTTTTTTTTCTTTTCTTTTCCTAACCTAAGTTTAAAACTAAGTGTATTGGGAGGGGTCCGGGTTAGGGAGAGACTCTAAGTGCGTCTCAGGCCGAAGCCTATACGCTCTAATCATGCAGGGGGTACCATGCAGAGAAGGGAACATGCATATGTGCTAAGGAGGGGGATTGGCCAGCCATGGCAGCAATTGGCGCCATGACTAACTCCCCTCACTTGACTATTCTAGACTATACTAGATAAGTTGGGCCCAGGTAAAACCTGCATAGACACAGGGAAAACCCTGGGCACTTACATGCGGGATGCAAAAATTCATGCATTAATTTCATGCTGGTTGGTTACGGGAGTAGAAGGATGGCTCAGGAAGAAGAGTTGGAAGAGTAGAAAATGTCTACTAAGCAAGGGCGGGCACTTGGGCATTTCTGTCCGCATTTTAGTTTGGTAGGACTGGTTTTTAGGGGGCGACTTTAGTCGTTTCCCGCCAGGCTGCCAGCCAGCCAGGTTAGCTGAAAAAGAAGTACATATTGCAGCTGTATATATATGACCGCAGCTCCCAGGTTGCCCCAGCTGCCACGGTCATGCATGCCCGACACATTGTGCTGCCAGCCTGGGCATGTCAATCATCGGCTAGGCCAATGTTGCATATTTGCACCGCAGGACGTGGTCAGGCACATGGTCAGACACCTATTATGTTCACTTAATATATTTTAATCTAAGGGACAGTCAGGACATATGTGTGTAGTTCATTAGGGCCCCGATGGGCCAAAAACGCGACTGGTTTCATTAGAACCCCGCTGGGTCAAAAACGCGACTGGTTCAGCGATCGGCGCAACGAGTGTAGTGGGGGTGTGGGGGCCTTAATTCCGACACATGTTGCTGCCAGCCTGGGCATGTCAATTATTGGCTAGTCCAATGTTGCATATTTGCACCGCAGGACGTGGTCAGGCACACGGTCGGAATCCTATTAATTAATACTTAATATTATACTTAAATTAGAATGCAATATAATATAATATACCACCCTACTGCACCCACCATTGCTGCAGCATTCCACTCGTTGGCAAGGTCAGCTTCAACGGTGTTTATTTGCACTGACAGCTGGCGGCACAGCAGAGTAGCATCTAATTTACTATTATTTAAATTACTCAGCCCTCCGAGTATTTAAATAAATTTAATCTAAGTTTCGAGCTGCCTTGTGTGGGTTTAAATAATTAAATTATTTAAATAAGCTATGAGTTGAAGTGAAACCTTGCAGGTTAAATGCCTATGCGAAAGCAGTAGTCAGTAATTCAAAATCTCATGTCTTTCAGAAACACAACCAGCACTGGGGGTGAAACCAACCAGGCCGGCCATGACCATCAGTCATAGAGAGTCAGCCCTAACATGTCAGGCAGTGAACTCCTGGGAGTCGAACCACCACCCGCATGCTTCGGACCATTTTGAATTAGCATTCAAACAGGTTGGTCGTGCATGTAATTGTGTGTTGGCTGGAGGGCGCCGTGTAAGCCTAGTGGGAAGGCTCTACTCATAACATGTTCTATGAGCTGTTTGGGTGACGCGAGCTCCGCGCGCGAGTGTGCGCGCACGGAGCCGGGGAGGTACTGCGCTGCTCCTTACTTTTTTTTTTTTTTTTTTTTTTTAGACCACAGCCCCTCCACGCTGAAGTCAGTCTCACACAGCCGAAGTGTTTGTGAGCCCTGCTAACCAAATGGGAATGATTTGACTTGAGGGAATTGATGCGTGCCAGGTGGGACCTATACGCTTAAGTAGACAATATATAAAACTGCCATTGACTCCTCCCGCTCCTGGGAGGGAGGGGGAGGAGTCATGGCGACGTGCGTCTGGCGCGATAAAGCCTGTAGTAGTGCGAACTTAGCACTCCTACAGCCTATGGGGTGTAGCAAAGGGTTAGGCAACAGTAAACCAGCGACGCACTGGAGGAAACCTGTTACCTGTAATCTGAAAAGCTAGCGCGACCGATGGGAAAATATGGACGCGGAAGAGGTATAGTAGGCTATAACCTTTCCAGGTGGGATTCCTGGAAAAGCTATGTTGGTGCTCTCCGAGCAAGTACACAGCAGGGTTGTGCGAATTTGACAATTGCCTCGGTGACACCGAGGGCGGCAGGAACTCCTGGCGCGACCTGCAACTAAAAGTAGAAACACATATATACAACACTCTATAATTAGTAGGAGTGGGGGGGGGATACTGGGTTGGCATTGGCATGCCAATGCAGCATCTATGAAGCACTGAAGCACTGGTGCTGTGGTTGGCGTCACTGTGCAATAATTGAGAAAATGGGAATGAATTTTTACGATGGTTGACTATTATTATTATTACAACTACTAGGGAGATGTTGATATACACTATGGGGGGATGTTAGGATGCGAAAGAGTGAAGCACTAAAATAAATTGGAAGGGCATGATAACGTGGCTGTTGCACTATGTGGCTGCGGGAACCATGGCAGGATCTTGGTGCCATCTCCCCTGCTGACAGGCACTGTGGGCGGCGTCTCTGTGAGCTCCCCTGGCGGCGCAGGGGGGGGGGACGAAGCACTTCCTGGTGGTAAAGATGTCAGGGTATAGGGAGAGAAATTACGTTGTAAAATTAGAACTAAAACACTAATAACACTAATAATGAAAGAGGGAAAAAAATCGTAGAATTAAAGCTGAGCGATGCCGCTGAGTTTTTAACAGTTTATCTTAAAGTGTTTGCAATGCGCCGGGCGCAGTTATGTACTATGTCGGCACGAGTGTTTTCTGCTGATTATTTTGGTGTTTTTTATTTGTTTCTGCGTTGAATATTGCAGAAGTTATTTACATTTTAGTGAATCGATGCGTGACAAGTTTTTGGTTCCTGAAGTTTTCTGAACAGTCCGCAACGAGCTACAGCTACCCCGAGGCCACGCCCCCTGCGCGCGGCCAGCCAATCAGTGCTGGTGCGGACTACGGTGATTTTTCGACTCGTTCAGGGCGGTTTCTCGCATAGAATATGCTTTGGCCTTTTGTATTTTCGTACATCTTCTGGGTGATAACGACCTAGCCTGTTTATTAGGGGATTTGTGTGTGATTCCACTGTTTTATAAAAGGCTACAGCTTGTTTAATAAACTGTTCGTGCATGGTGTCTATGCGAATCTCTGTGTGTACTCTCTTCATGGGAGCATAGTTAGGCACATGCGCGATTTTTCTAAGAGCCTTATTCTGCACCACCTGCAGTTTATTTAAGTGCGTTTTCGCTGCGTAGCCCCACGCTGGAGCCGCATAGGTCATGATGGGTTTCACGCAGGCTGTGTACAGTAATTTGCTATTTTTAATGCTTAGACTTCCCTTGTGGTTTAAGAGAGGATATAAAGTTGCCAGTCTTGCATTCGCGAGTGCTTGTTTATTCGATACCTGTTTGCTCCAAGTTAGGCTTTTATCCATGTGGACTCCCAGGTATTTGACACAGGTTTTGTAGTGTATATTGTTGTTAAAAAGGCGTAGCTGAGGTAGGTTTGCCGGTACCTTCCGGCGTGTAAAGACGATCGCCTCACATTTGTCGACATTGATAGCTGTTCTCCAATCTGTGAACCACGATTCTAACAGATTCAGTGATTCTTGTAGGCGCCTGACTGCTTGTTGCGATTGAGTTGAACTAGCATACAACATGGTGTCATCCGCAAAACACGCGATGTTGGCTCTGGGCAGTTTCGGTAAGTCAGAGACATATATATTGAAGAGCATGGGGCCAAGTACACTGCCTTGTGGTACACCAGCTAATATTTTACGTGGAGTAGATGTGGCTCCTGGGATGCTTGCACGAAAAGATCGTTTACTTAGGTATGCGTCCAAGGTTTTTATATACGTATCTGGGAGTTTTATGGCTTGGAGTTTGTATAAAAGTCCGTCATGCCAGACACGATCGAAGGCCTTTTCGATATCGAGGAAGACTGCCGCGGTGTAGTGGCGCCAGTCAAAGGCCTGTGTTATATGCTCAACTATTCTAACGAGCTGTTGAGTGGTGGAGTGGCGAGCTCTAAAGCCAAATTGATAGTCTGGGAGCACTTGTTGCTCTTCCAGGTGTAATTGGATGCGGCGTGCTATTATTTTCTCAGCTACTTTCGAGATGGTGTTGAGCAGGCTTATTGGTCGGTAGCTGGACGGGAGTTGCGGATTTTTGCCAGGCTTGGGAAGCAGAATGATTTTTGCCTCCTTCCAATTGTTAGGCCAGGAGTTGGTGAGAAGGATGCCATTTATGCAGGCTGCTATTGCTTGAAGAGCTGGGATTTTGAGGTGTTTTAGGACAAGGGAAGGGATTTTATCTGTTCCTGGAGCTTTATTAGTCTTCAGAGATTTTATGATTCTTCTGACTTCCGCTTCTGTCGTTAGAAGGGGTTCTGAGGTTGCAGGTGTAAGTCGCATGGCCGCTACTTGCTCCGTTATTAGGAGGGAGTGGGGGGGATTGTTTGGTAGGATGTTGGGTTGGAAGGCCTGTTCTTGGCAGTCAGCAAGTACTGTAGCTTTATCTTTAGGCGAGAAAGTCATGTTTCCAGTAGGAAGTTGGATAGGCGGGATAATTGTGGGCTTGGAGGACAGGTTTTTCGCCACTTTCCAGAGTGTGTTGTTGGCTGTAGAGAGCTGTTGCACTTTCGCATCCCATTGAGTGGCTCGATGTACACTAAGTTTGGCTTGAAATTCATTGTACAGGTCAGTGTATACCTTCTTGAGCGCTGGGCATCTGTTGCGTTGCCATCGGCGCTTCGCCTGGTTTTTGGCTGTGATTAGCTGTTTTAGTTGCGGGGGGAGGGCAGTAGCATCCACTTTCTTTTTCATGGTTGGAATAAAAGTATTTATTGCTTGGGATAGGGTCCTAGATAATTTGGCAGAGTACTGCTGCAAGTCCGCAGCCACTGTAATGGTAGGAACAGGGAATAGGTTATTTTCTATAAAGGAGTTGAGTCGCGGCCAGTCTGCTTTGCGGAAATTATAGGTGCGTTTGGTTTGGGCGGTTTTTGTGTAAACATCTTCAAGTGTAGCAATGACTGGTAGATGGTCTGAGTGCAGCTCGTGGATTACTTCAAGTTCGTAGATGAAATTTGTGTTATAATAAATGGTGAAATCTAGGATATCAGGATATTGCCTGGGATTTTCAGGATAGCGGGTAGGATGGTAGGGAGCGCAGACCATGTATTGGTGTAGCTGCTGGTGTGCAAACAGCACTCTGCCATTACTTGTAGTTCGGGCGCAGTTCCACGCAGGGTGTTTTGCATTTAAATCACCTAGTAGGAGGAAGGAAGAGGTGCAAGTGGCTAGGATTTGGAGGTTTTCAGCTGTGATTGAGCGTCCTGGGGGAGCGTAGGCTGAAATGATAGTACATTTCTTGCCTTTAAGTGATATAGAGATTGCTACTGCCTCTATGCGGCCTAAGTCAGGAAGTTGTACTTCATGGTGTATTAGATTGGTGCGGACAGCCAAGGCAACCCCTCCACCCTGGTTGTCCCTGTCCTTTCTGTGGATGATGTACCCAGGTAGGAATAATTTTTCAGTTGACGAAAGATGGGTTTCTGTTAGTGCTAGTATCTGGACATCATGCTCTCGCAGAAATTCCTGAAGTTCAGGCGTTTTGTTTCGCACACTGCGTGCATTCCAGGTGGCGATCGTCTTTAATGTTAATTTATTATTGTGCTCCATCTTGAGGAGCAGGTGCGACTGGTGCCATGGCCATAATTAGGTCCACGGCGAGGTGAATTCTGCGGTCCGCCGCGACTGAAGTGTCAAGCCAGGCCGTTAGTAGGTTGCAAAGTTTTTGCGCAATTTCCATGACAGCAGGGTGTGCACCTGCTACTTTCGTGAGCGTGCCTTGAAGGACTTGGCAGTCTCGATAATTTGTGGCTATCCTCTCTGGTGTGATGTGTACTGGAGGTTGTGGCAATGGCATGCTGCGTGCCACAATGGGGGCTGCTGGCCTGATTGCTGCTGGATTTGGCTGTACCACGACAGTTGTAGCTGGTTCGTTGTGGGTGACAGGCACCTTAGGAGCCGGTGTGGAAATAACTGGCGACTGCACGCAAGCCTGTTGCATTGGTTGTTGTATATTATTTTCTGCTGGAGCAGAGCGGTGGCGCAGCCTTCCTGCCTGGCTTGATGGTTGGGCAACTGGTCTGGCCTGACGTGGCTGGCGCTGTGCATGCTGGTTTCCTGTACTGCGGGGTGTACCAGCCTGTTGACTTTGGCGAGCTGCCTTTCGACGCTCCCACTGTGTTGGCTCCCATAGTTCCGGGAAGTCCTGTTTCAGAGCCTGGTACCTGTTATCGCTACGAGGGTCCCAGTCATCTCTGTAGCCAGAGGTTTGCCCTCCTTGTGGTCGGGTGTTGTATTGCGGGTTTTGTTTACGCCGTGATGTGACCACATTCCACCCTGGCTCATGAGCCACGTTGGCGGGTTGGGTTTGTGACTCCGTTTGCTGGTAGGCAGGTGCACGGTCCTCGGCATGTTGTGTCTGCCACTGAGGGCGTCTATTTGGACGCCGGGTCCATTGTTGGTGCTGCTGCTGCTGGTGCTGCTGGTGCTGCTGCCCCCTAGGACGGCGCCTCTGCAGCTCCCGTTGGTAATCGGGGCAGCCCATGTATCTGGCATTATGTGCCATGTTACATCTGGCACAGTGTGGCGGGCGGGGACAGTCCTCCTGTAGTTTGTGTGGGCCGGCACATTGCGGGCACACTGGCTGTTTGCGGCATTGTTTTGCTATATGCCCAAGAAGACAGCAATTCGTACACTGGAGTGGTGTATTTTTATATCGGTAGTCCACCAGCCTCACTCTGAGTCCAATGACAGTGGTCAATGTACTCATTAATGACTCGCTGCCCTGCGGTACATCTAGTTGGTACATGTTTATTGGACGACGAGTCCAGTCGTACATTTGGTAGACTGATAGTACTGGTATGTTTTGAGCCAGTAGGTCCTGGGTAATTCTGGCAGTGCTAGTTCCCCCTGGGATGTCCTTAAGCACATATTTCAACGGTTTGTCTGCCTGCACGCGTGTAATAAAATACTCGGCCTTTATTTCATCAAGTACTTTAATGGCTGCATGGTACTGCTGCACATTGGTGAAATAGTACAGTGTCCCCCTGTTGGTGTTTTTCGCTGAGAAAATTAATCCTAGCCTGTTGAACTGGTCGTACAGCCGTTCATATGGCAGCGCGGCTGTGTGGGTGACTGTGATTGGGGCAGTGCGAAAGGGATTCGCGCCCTGTTGTGCAGTTGAGGTGTCTGTCAGGGCTGGGTGATCCTGCGCCACGCCCGGCGGTATCTGACTGCATGGAGGCGAACTGCCTGGTGTCTGGCTGCCTGTTGTCACATCACCTGTGACATGGTGATTCAGGGACTGAATTTTTGTGACTCTGATGTGTTCGTCGCTACTCTTTCTCTTGAGAACACCTTGTTCAAGAGAAGAGGTTTCGCGGAATTCTACGTCACTCGAGGTCGCCATGTTAGCTAATTAAATAATAACAATAATAATTATTCCTACAGGATTTATTACGATCGCCTAGCAAAGGAAGGGAGTGGAGCACCCACTGACCTACGACCCTGGGACTGAGTTAGCCAGGGCCGCGGCTAGGCAGCGAGACGCTGCGCCTCTGGGTGTCACACACTCAATTTAAAACCTATCCGTCGCACGACGCGGTCGTTCAAAACTGGGGGCGGAATTCTGGACTATTCTGACTACTTTCAGGATGAGCAGCAGGACTACATCATCTCCGAACGAAGCTAG
This sequence comes from Bacillus rossius redtenbacheri, assembly GCF_032445375.1. NCBI lineage: Eukaryota > Metazoa > Arthropoda > Insecta > Phasmatodea > Bacillidae > Bacillus > Bacillus rossius. Next base: position 363,281 of record NW_026962404.1, read on the forward strand.
GAGCGGAACTGAAGTGAAAAGTGACTGCGCTGCTCCGAGCGCCGGCTACTAGTTTTGTTTGGAGGGGGTCGTGCGCTGGTTGGCTGTCAGGCTCGGCCAATCAGGGGGCGCCTCGCCCGCAGCTACGGCGGGCGGTGCGCCAGGATTGATTTCGGAAGCTTATACTTCTGTGTATTATTTGGATCATAGTTTCCAAGGGAGGAAATATGTGGATTTAAATTATTTACGCATTTATCGTAAAAATTTTGGGTTGTGCGGATATAAAAATCTTGCAAAGTTTCAGTGTTAGTTTCACTGTGCAAGTTCTCTACTGGACAGTATATCGGGGCGTCTGCAGCGATTCGAATGCATCTATTCTGAACTCGCTGCAGTTTTATTAGATGGCAGTATGCTGCAGTAGCCCAGACTGGGGCTGCATACGTGATTATCGGGCGTATGAGAGCTTTGTAGAGCAGTAATCCATTTTTGACTGTGCTGCCACATCGCCTGCTCATTACAGGATATAATGCGCGCATTCTAACCTGAGCTTGGGTTTGTTTAATGTCAATGTGCTGTCTCCACAGGAGTTTCCTATCCATGTGGACACCTAGGTATTTAACTACGTCCTTGTGAGGGATTGGCTCATCAAATAGGCGTAGTTGCGGCCTGTTGTCGGCTGGCGGGAGGTTTTTGCGTGTAAACACAATCGCCTCAGACTTGGTCGTGTTTACTTTTATGCGCCAGGCTGTACACCACTGTTCAACTTCAGTGAGCGCAGTCTGGAGCCTGGTAGTGGCCAGCTGTAGGTTATGAGATCTGCTATACAGTACAGTGTCGTCTGCATAGCAGCCTAGCTTGACTAGTCTATGTGCGGGGCGAGGCATGTCGCGTACATATATATTAAATAGTACTGGGCCTAGGATGCTGCCCTGCGGCACTCCGGCTTTAATTAATTTTAGGTCAGACGTTGCCCCTTCAGATGACACTCTAAAGGTTCTGCCTGCTAGGTAGGATGCAATGAGTTTAGTGTAGCAATCCGGGAAGTTTGCTTCATACATTTTATATATTAGCCCTGCATGAAAAACTCTATCAAAGGCCTTTTCTACATCGAGAAACGTAGCAACTACGTAGTCTTGGACGTTGAATGCGCTGGTTATCTCTTCGGTAAGACGGACCAGTTGATGGGTAGTCGAATGAGCACTGCGAAAGCCAAATTGCTCATTTGGCAGCAAGTTATGTTCGTGTATGTGTACTTTAAGTCTGTGTAAAATTATGCGCTCCGCAACTTTAGACACAGTACTCAATAGGCTTATTGGCCTGTAATTTTGGGGCAGTGTTTTGTCCTTGCCCGGCTTGTGGAAGACTATTACTTTTGCTTCCTTCCACTGGGAGGGAAAAATATTCAGTCTGAGCATTGCATTAATGCATTCAGCCAGATATTCAAAGGCTTCGTCTGGAAGCTGTTTGAGAACAACTGCTTGTATGCCGTCGTTCCCAGGGGCTTTTCGCGGCTTCATATTCTTGATAGCACGCTTAATTTCTTGGGCCTGGGTGGGGAGAGGCTCAGAGATAGTGGGCTGGTGCAGTTTAGCGCGGAGTTCGCGGTAAATTTGTGCAGTGAATGGCCTGTCACAAGGCTGCAAATTGGGCTGGAATGCTGTTTCTAAGGTGCTTGCGAAAGCTTGCGCCTTGTCCTGGGGAAGAAATGCGAGTCCATTATTTGTTTGGAGGGGTGGAATTTTATCAAATTTATTCAAAATTCGCTTAGTCATTGCCCAGGTACTCCCGTCCTGTACATTGAGCTTCGCGATTTTGGCTTCCCACTGGCTGCTACGCCACAACGAGAGTTCATCTGATATAGCAGTTTGAAGCTCGTTGATTCTGCGTTTAATAATGTGCGTGCGTCGCCGTGTGTATTCGCGGCGCAGTCTGTTCTTTTGCGATATCATATCGCAGATGTATGCTGGCAGCTCGTCATGCATTAACTTAACCTCCTTTTCTGGGATGCACTGGCTAATTCCGTCTTGAATTTTCGCGGTAAAAGTGGTTATAGCGTTTTCTAGATTATCACTATTATTTATTTCGTCGAGTTCTGAAAGATGTAATGACAAAAAATTTTTAAAGCTAACCCAATCTGCATTTTTGTAGTCCCTGACTTTACGAGGTGGGTTCGAGTCGACATTTGCGTCGTCAAAAATTAAATGAACAGGGAAGTGGTCAGACGTTAAGTCGTGTACAACTTCGAGTTCGAATCCCGAGTGCACACGTTTATTAATAACGATGTCTAGAACATCTGGGAGAACCCCCACACGCCCAGTGTCGTGTGTGGGCTCCATGGGAGCATGAATTTGGTAGTTGTGATTTAATTGGTGGTTATAAAGAATTGTACCATTCTGTGTGGCTCGCCTGCTGTTCCACTCTCTATGTTTAGCATTTATGTCTCCTAGAGCGAGGAAGGTCGGGGCCGCCCCATACAGGGCGTCCAGATCAGCCACGCTCAGGGACCTACCTGGTCGCGCATACATAGAAATAATTTTTATGTTTTGCCTGTTAATAGTTAAGTTAATTGCTACTGCTTCGAGATTCTGAAAATCGGGGAGCTGCCATTCAGTGTTTTTTATGCTTTTATGGACAATAAGGGCTACTCCCCCTCCTCTTTGATTAACTCTGTCGCGCCTATAGATTGCATAATTTAGTATAGTAATTCTATCAGTCGGAATTAAGTGGGTTTCATTAATCGCAGCTATTTTTATTTTGTATTTTTCTAAGTGGTGAATTAATTCCGGTATTTTATTTTTAATGCCGCGTGCATTCCAGAATAGGAGGGACTTAAGACTATGGGCCGCGGTTGGTATGCAACACTGGGCCGGATTACGAGCTGCCATTGAGCTTGGCAGCCAGTGTCTGGACGAAGCCCATCATCGCATGGACTTTTTCTGTTAGGGAAACAGATGGGTCGCACCATATAACCATAAGCTGGCACATGGGGACGATTGTGGCCGCCAGATTTTCATCCGTGTTGAAAGTGCGCGACTGTTCGAGCACTTTCTGGAAGTCAGCCAGGCCCGGTTTCGAGGCTGGCTGCTGTTGGGGCGCGGGCGGTGCAGTTGGCAGCATTGGAGCTGCGTCTACCGCCATGCTCGTCTCAGGTGCCGGGGCTACCTGCGGCCGGGAGAGCGCGGTCGTGCGCTTCGCCGGGGCTGGCGCAGCCTTAGCTGCTACGAGCTTATCCTGGGCAGGCTGTCGCGGCCTGTCCTGCCCAGGCTGCGGGGGCCTTTCCTGAGTGGGTCGCGGGGGTTTGCCTTGGCCATTTTTGTGGCCCGTCGGGTGTTTTTTGACCCCCTTCCGCTGCCAGGGGTTGTTCGCCAGCACTGGGTAGTCCAGCTCGTTGTAGCTGGGCTCGCAGTGCTGCTCCAGGGGCGCGAATCGGTTGCCACCTGCCTGCTGCAGGTAGTCGCCGAAGCTCCGGGGAGGAGGGTACCTCGGTGGACCCCAGGGGTTTTGCCTCGGGGGGCCAGAGAAGCCCGGAGGGGGCCGTGGCATCGGTTGCGGCTGGGGCTGCATTGCAGCGCGCCTGTTTTCGCGCAGGTCGCGGCGAGACTGTTGCTCGCGCTGCTTGCGTACCTGGGGCGGAAGGTGCCTGCGGGTCTCTTTTTTATAGACCTGGCAGCCCTTGTAGTTTGCGCAGTGTGCCTCCTTACAATGCGCGCACTTTTTGTGCTCCTGGTTGCCCCCATTGGGGCAGTCGGGAGCGCGGTGTGGCCCGCTGCACCACCGGCACACAGGGGCCGCGTGGCAGGCCTTGCCAACATGGTTATAGCGTTGGCAAACGCTGCATTGGGCGGGGCCTGAGGGGCGCCTGTAGTCGACGACACGCACCAGCATGCCGCCGAACTCTGTCAGGGAGTAGATGCGCTCAGAATCGCACGTCTGAGGCACCTCAATGACCAGGGCGTCGCATTTTTCCCTGCGCAGCCTGTTCTCCAAGAACCAGTGGTTCTGGACAGGCAGGTTCAGGGCTGCAAATTCCTCCTGGAGGAAATCGGTCGGGGTGTGGCGGTGTACTCCGCGCAAGACGAATTTCTTGGGCACTTCGTCTCTCTGAAGGAGGACGGAGTGCTGGGCGCCTATCGCCTTAAGGGCCTGGACTGCCCTTTGGTAGTCCGGGACGGACGCAGGATTGACCTGGATCTCGTCCTTGCCGCGGTTTTGGCAGGTGAACTTTTCCGCCAGGGCCTGCTTGAGGGCGGTGTATACCCTTGGGTACGTGTGCCCCTGGTCTAAAAACACGAACAGGGGCTTCACTCGGAGCTTTTTGGGCGGTGCCGCAGCTCCGGCGGCATGGCCTGCAGTTGGTTGTGGGCGAGGGGGGGAGGGGCCCGCCTCGTCGTCGCTGCTGCCTGCACCGGACACCTCCGTGTGCAGGCGCTTGTTGCGCTTACCAGTGGCAACACTCCAGCCACTGGATTGATCGGAGCTAGGCCCTGAGGGGGCCTCGCTTTCTGTCATCTCGACAGCGTCGCTCATGTCGTCGTGGTAGCCTACGCTCGGGTCCACCCACTGACCGTCCCCCGGGGCTAAGTTAGCCGGGTTCAGGCTAGGCTACAGGGGAGCTAGCTCCCCGGGTGTTGCCGAGTTGTTGGTTGCCAATAACTTACTCTTTACCGCAGCTCTCTCTTACCGCCTGTGCGCATGTAGCACACAGGCACCTTTCAGTACACCGCTGGGTAGCACTAAGAAGTGCTAACCACAGCTTGGGCGTCGACGATCTATAAATTCACGGCGAGCAGCTCCGGGACACGTCCGTCCTCTACCGAAGCGCAGCTGGAACTCCTCTCTTTTTCTTTTTCTCTCTGCAAATATCTGGTTACCCAATTTTCTGGTTGCGGACGGTTCAGAAAATTCTCGATGCCTTGCTCACGTAGGGAGCAGCGCACTTTGGACAGCGAAAGTAATGTAGGGCTTCTTTAGCACTGATTTTTCAATGTTTTCTAAATGTCAGCAGTCTACGATGACATAATGGGCAGTTCCACTAATAGTGTAATTTTTTTATGGCAGCTGCACTGTTTAATTTGCACTGCGAGCTGTTTAAATTTACTGCTACACCAAACAGGGAACTTTTCATTTGCAGATGTTATTCAAGGAATCAAATACGTAATTTGTGCTGGAATCACTTGAAAATGGTTAAATTAACTTAGGTATACTTTAGTGTATAGTATGCTGAAAATGTGGAGATAATTTCATGAAGGCTGTTTGCTGTGGAAGCACTAGCAAATCACCTTGTTCAGTGCCACCTGGAATGGCTTTCTTCGTGCACCTCCAAGGATGATGTGATTATTATTGTGAGTAAATTTTGTTTACATTTTCATTGTGTGAATAATAAAACTTTTAACTGTACACACAACAAGCATTTCACTTGGATCTGATGCATTCTCAAGAGTGCAGTTTCTGTTTAGCTTTTAAAACTGGCTGCCCTTCAATTCACTCAAGGTGCAGATGCAAGTTGCTGATGAAGTATTCCACACACATGCTACATTGGAGAAATATTTTAATAAAAATTAAAACTCTTGCAGGATTTCGAATAAAAACTATCCTATTTATCCCTTCTATGTTTTGGTACTGCGAAATTGAGAGAGGTAAGTAAGTTGTGAGGTTATTTTTACTTGCTTGCATGTGAGGTTAGCAGAGCAAAAATATTTTTGAAATTGCAGATACATGGTCACTTTATTTCGTTGCAAACATTTATAAGCTCGTAATCTTATTTAAAGTCTCCATACTTAATGCGTTTGGAAAACCTTCTTTCTCTCAATTTTACAATGGAACAAAATTTTACTTGTATGTGTACATTAATTCCATCTCTAAATGATGTAGGTTTACGCACCGAGATCAGGTACATTGTAGAGAGAAAAACACACGAGTACCTGCTTATTTTGAAGTTTTAATGAGTATATTAAAAAAAAAAAAAAAAAACGATAAAAATATAATTGAAAAAGTATATTATTCACGTATTTTTGAGGATGAGGGGAGGGGGTGTTTTTGTCCGATGGTCGTTTATCTTTAAAGAAATTTCCGTTGGACCTGTGCGTTCTTGCTCTGCCAATTCTCGAAAAATGAAATATTTTAAGTCGTCTTTTATGTGCTAACTTCATTATATTTGGCTGCATTCGTATTTTTATTAGTTTTGAAACATTCATGTCACGGAAAATAATCATAAACCAGGACAAAAACGTTTTGACTAAATGTTCTAGGTTGGTTGTAAAACATTTTCTTATTTTATTTCACATCGGAAACATCTGTTAAGTTGTAAGCTTTGTAATGAATGCGACAGTCACTTGTTCGCTGAAGTGTTTGTTTAAGAAATTAGTATTGTAAATTTGTTTATGGTCTTGTTAAATGAAATTTTAAGTGAAATCATTTGGGAAAACAGAGGCTACAGGAATTTTCAACACAACTTGATGACCGACGTTGTGACTAGTGTGGGAGTGTGTGCTCGTGTAAATATCAATTTTTCTTACTCCTCGTGCCGGTCAACAGGAAAACAGCGAGTGTGTTATCTCATCGCGGGCGTGTGATTGCGTGTGGTAAATTGTGCTAGGTTAATTACCGCAAAACTCCACTGTGTGCAAATATGTAGTGTGTCGCTGTATGCAAATATTTGGTATGTCTTTTTTTTTTTTTTTTTTTCAGGCAATACACACTTTGAATTTTACACAATTTCGATGCTGCAACCTAAGTGTATACATGCGAATAGGATTGCTTAAATGAAAAAGTAAAGTAGGAGGTAAGTGCAAATGTTTCCAGGAGGTTATGCACACACAATCTATTTTATGAATTAATAGTTATTATCTAAGAAAATGATAGAAGATTATAAATAATGTGTGCAGAATAATACAGAATTTGCATGTTACACAAAAAAATATATATATATATATTCCAAATATTGTTAGCAAAATGCACCTAGATTAGTGAGCTGGATTTTTTTTTTTTTTTTGTATTTTTGTTCTGTTGATCCCACGTGGAGTCAAGGCTCCGGGATATAGAACATGTATGTGCAGACAATTAATATTTACATGATGCAAGTTACCAAGAAAAAAAATTTCAAAAAAAAAAAATACATAACATGTTACACAATTTAACTTTATGCAAAACATGAAGCAGCTGTTATCACAAGTCCATTCAACAAATTAACAGTTCAATTTCTCTATTATCAATCAAATTAAAGAATAGCTTCAGAGGGTAGGTAGGATATTCTAGAAGAATTTTTTTTACTGTTTTTTTTTTTAATACTGGTAAATTGTTTTAGTTATTTTCTGTGATATTAAGTTGTAAAGTTTTACTCCCAAGTAATTTAGTCCATTTTCAAATCGCCTAGTGTTATGTTCAACTATCCTCAATTTACTAGCATTTCTGGTGTTATACCTATGTGCGAATATCTAAAAAAAAAAAAAAAAAAAAAAAATAATAATTTTTTTTTTCTTCTTTTTCTTAAGAATGAATAAAAAGTTTCTAGAACGTATTCATTTATGGCAGTCAGGACTTTAAGTTTTTTGAATTTTGGTCTGCAGTTAGATGATTTTTTATCTTTTGTTATTATTCTAATAGCTCCTTTTTTTTTTTTTTCCCCCAATGTTATATGGCAGAAAGAGTAGAGCTATGGCTACTGTGACATCATGCATTGATGGGAAGGTTATTGTTGGATAACAAAAATTTAGATGATATAATTTTTATTTTTTTCCATACACAACACATTGCAGGTACAATTTTACAGGTTACAGCTGTACCACCTCTAGTATTGCTGCCGACCATCCAACAAATGAGCACACTAAACAGGCATTGATGACATTGTTATCAACGTCTTTTTGAATCTCTCATTATTATACATAACTGCCCACTGAAACAGAGAAACTTCAAAATAGGTGTGTGTGTGTGTGTGTTTATATATATATATATATATATATATATATATATATATATATATATATATATATATATATATATATACATATATACATACATACATACATACATACATACATACATACATACATATACACTTATCTATTTATTTTTTCACTTTGAATTTTGTATGAGGTATACACATGCAAAGATTCACAGCTGCTGCTGGGTGGGTGAGTGAGTGAGTGATTGATTGATTGATTGATTGATTGATTGATTGATAGAGAGTGAGTGTGTGTGTGTGTGTGTGTTAGGGGGGGGGGGGGGAAATGTGGTGATTGTGGGGGAAAAAAAAATTTAAAATTGAAATTTTTAAAAAAAAATTTTTTTCTGTAGGGTGCAAAATAGTAGTGCCAACGGCACGTGGTGTTCCCAAGCGGTCACCCATCTAAGTACTAACCACGCTCGACGATGCTTAACTTCGGTGATCGGACGAGAACCGGTGTGTTCATCGTGATATGGCCGTTGGCAATGATATAGATGTTTTTTTTTTGCAGTTTGTATTTGCCACTCGAAATAGCTATACCAGGTGTGATTGTTACAAACAACAGGAGAAATCGTGTAATGAACACTCTTTTACTTCCCCCCCCCCCCCCCCCCCACACACAACACCCACCACCCTCACCATCCCAACCACCAAAGCCCTCTTCAAAATACACTCTCACACACACACACAAACCCACACTCTATAACTGATGAACATTACCATAACTTCTTAAAGCCATTAGATAATATTTAACTCAAGAAAGGTATTGTGATATGTTTAAAGAAAGAAAGGTGAAACCTTTAACTTTACCAGCAGGTATTAGTATCACTGAGGTATCTTCTAGGTTGTAGCAGCAATAGTAGTAATAATAATAAAATTAAATAAGGTAATAAAAAAGAAAAGTTATACATGTGATCAAATCATGAATGTATAAAACTGGAATGAATTTAAATTTTTTTTATTTTTCTTCATAGGCTGTTTTGAAATTGATGAGTAAGTGCCTCTTCTTTTAAATTTTTTAATGCTGAACATTGTTACATAAGAGATGAATGTTTAGAAAATTTAAAAAAAAAAAAAAGCTAGCCCAGCCCCCTCCCCCCCTCACACAAAATCCAAACAAAAAAAAAAACACCCTCCTTCAAAACATCACATAATCATCCAGCCAGCAGTGCAGACGAGAAATTTGCACTCGGGGCCGCCATTTTGACGATAAATTCTTGCATGGCACACCAAAGGTAGGAAAGAATTTAAAAAAATAAAAATAATGGGCGAGCACCCTCGCGTCTGCCTGTAGAAAATGAAGTTAAAAGTAACATAACCTAAAGACAGGCACACACTAGGGTGCTCCCAGGCGGTTGAGAAATTTTTTCCCGCCAAAAGACTTATATATATTATTTATTTTACTGTTTTTGGCAGGGGGCTATGTCGGTCTGTGTGCAAAGTAGTTCCTACTCCCGCCGCCAGGAGCGCGCGCGGTGGGTAGCGATGTTGTTTTTTCTGCTTTCATTTGTTTATTATTTAGAGGGTTAATGCTATGTAAATGTACGCAAGTTTGGTTATGTGTCGGTAGTTGTGCGAGATTTAATTTCCGAAACGAAATTTGACTTTCATCGGCCTGCATTTCTCACTTATTCGGAAAATACATGTGTGTTTATGTATGTATAATAATCGAGTGATTTTGTAATAATTTGGAAGTTTTGTTTGCGTGTGCGATGTGGGGAAGAAAAGGTGTGCACACGAGTCCTAGGGCTATATTTTTTTTTATTGCGAAATATTTACTTCATGTGGTGAAAAATTTTAAATTATTTGTGATGCAAGTGAAATTTTTTTTTTTTTTTCAGTTGGGTGATGTGTTTGTCCTCGTTTGTGTGCAAGGAAGCAAACATGCTGAAGGTAAGGGGCCATAAATGACACTTTAAAATATTAGTTTACCATTAATTTTGGTTAAATATTAAATTGCCATATAAGTAAAATCATGTCAACTGTTGTATTCCACCCAGTATAAGCTGTTAGTAATGGGTACTTAATATAAATAGAATAAATGTAAGCATTTTCGTCTGCATGAAAATTCACTTTTTTTTTGGATCCATTTGTACTGTGGGTAGTTAAATAGTACATTATGTTGTTTTTACTTCGAAGTACAAAACATCTTGTGCATGATTGCAAATTCAAACGCAGTTAAGCATAATATGAATTCGAATTATGTGTGTGTGTGTGTGTGTGTGTGTATATATATATATTTTTTTTTTTTTTTTTTTTTTACTGTGTCCAGTTTTAGCACAAATGGAATTATTTTCAAAGTGAATCGATGCAACTGGTCTTTGCCATTAATATTGATATATGATCTAACTAAATTAAATAGAAAGGATTTTTTTATTTATTTTTTTATATATATAAATATATTTGTAGCAATGTACTAATGACCACAGAAGTAAGCAAAAAAAAAAATATATATATATATATCTCAGCCAGTAAACCATGCGTCTTAAAGACTTTTTTTAATGAAAATATTTCTGCCTTGGTTAAGCTTACATTTACTATCATAGGGATTGAGGGAATTGTAGAACAGCAGCAGAAGCATTTCCTTTCATGATCATGTTCTTGGTCCTGAAAAGGACCGTTTATGTAAGCATGTGCACACCAGACCTGCTCACTTGGAGCTGGTGTATTTGGTGACAGCCTTGGTGCCCTCGCTGACAGCGTGCTTGGCCAGCTCCCCGGGCAGCAGCAGTCTCACGGCCGTCTGTATCTCGCGGCTGGTGATGGTGGAGCGCTTGTTGTAGTGGGCGAGGCGGCTGGCCTCTGCCGCGATGCGCTCGAAAATGTCGTTCACGAAACTGTTCATGATGCTCATGGCCTTAGATGATATGCCAGTGTCCGGATGAACTTGCTTCAACACTTTGTAGATGTAGATTGCGTAGCTTTCCTTCCTCTTGCGCTTCTTTTTCTTGTCGCCCTTCGAGATGTTTTTCTGGGCCTTGCCCGCCTTTTTGGCTGCCTTACCGCTCGTCTTGGGGGGCATCGTAGGTCTGAGCTGTGCCGCTGTCGCTAGATGAGTGAGACGGGAACTGAATTTTTTTCGTGAAAAGTTTTCTTGGCTTCTTGTTGCGCGACCAATCGGAGCGCTCCGCGGCTCGTGATTGGTCGCGCTCCGCGGAGGGACGTGTAACAAAAGTAATTTCCAGCGGCCGGGGCGCCACTTTCTCGTAGGTTGCGGACCAGTGTACAGCTTCTTCCTGGTAGCTTGTGTTTTGGTTCGATTTCTTGTGTTCAGTGGTGATTTGTGCATCGAAGTGCTATATTTCGACATCTACGTACCTTCAGGCATCAGCACAGGTGTTTGTGCGTCGGGGCTCTGCCTAGTTACATTTTAAACTGTGTTTCTTACTTCGTGTTACTATGTAAACATTCTGCTTCGTCGGTGATGGATCGATTGTGAGTGTGGGAGTATCGATTCTGTCGCTTTGTGCTTACCTGCAACCAAGATGGCCGACAAAGACACTTTATCATTTCCATTGGGGCAACCTCCACTTTCGCCTCTTCCACCTCGCTCCCAGGGTGCGAATAAATTTTGGGCGACTCCTGGTCGTCATTCTGCTCATGCGGTTTCGTCCTCTTCCGATTCTGATGACGCTTCGCCTCCTGGTAGCCCTGTTGAGAGGAAGCCTGCCAAAATATCGAAGGATGCGGCAAAGGCTATTGTATCTCGCCACTGGTTTGCCTCTCAGCGCCCGAACGACGATGGTGGTAGCACGCCTTCTTCACGCGCCATTGCCCGGGCCGATCTACACAAGTCCCGGCGCACCCAGCTGGACTCCACTTTGGCGCTGAAGCGCCATGCTGGCTCTTCAGTTGATGCCACAATTGACGCCGTGGCCCGGGGCTGCGCTCCTGCTGCTTCCACTTCGCGGGTGCCATCCTGGCCGGACGATTTGCACCGCATCGACTCTGACGGCCCTGGTGTGAGCCCGCGGCGTCGGGGCTCGCTCCCCGATGTCCATTTGCTCCACCAGGTTGAGGAGACCTGGCGCAGCCTCGCCGCCGGTGCGCCCCTGCCTGGCTCTACTGCCGGTGGGCCCATCTCCAGTTGCCCGGGGCCGTCCACTGATGGCGTCGGTGCTGCCATGGCGTCGGCGCAGGCGGCTTCGGGCTCCCTGTCCCGGGGACCGCGCCGGTCTGCTGTGGCGGACCCTGGCGTGCCTGGCCTGGCCGTCGGTGTCCCTCGTGGCTGTCCCGGGGCTGCCTCTGACACTGCGTCTGTGCCGGGTGTCCTGGCGGCGGCCGACCGTGTTGTCCCGCCGGCCCAGCCTGGTCTTCCTTCGACGCCTGCGCCTGCTGTGGCCCCTCGCCCGCCCGGGCTGTCACCGGATAGTGGTACTGCGCCACGGCGCATTCCGCCAATTGTTGTCAATACCAAACTGAATGTTGACGCCATTCGCGGGAACCGGTCGCTGCGGCAGAAGCTGCAGGGGAACTTCACCGTGGACTATCTTCGGGGCTATCCACGCTATCACCCCACAAGCCTGCACGACCGGGAGGCCCTGCTGACGTATTTCCGGGACCATGGCATCCCTTGCCACACGTTTCCATTGGGTCGGAAGACTTCACCCCGGATTGTCCTGGCGGGTCTCCCCTCCGAGACTTCCCAGGACTCGGTCCTGGAGGAACTGCGTGCCGTTGGGGTGCACCCCGAGTCGCTCCGGCCCCTCACTTCGGAGCGCGAGCTCCACCGGGGCTTCATCAGATTTCTCGTGGTCCTCGCAGATGCCGCGCAGGTCGCCAAGGCCCGAGCAGTCCGGCACCTAGCTGGCCTCACCGTCCAATGGGAGGAGTTCCGGGGCACGGCGCGGCCTCTTCAATGCCACCAATGCCAGAGGTGGGGACACCACGCGGCGGACTGTGGAAATCCCTTCCGCTGTCTCCGCTGCACCCAGCACCACGTCCGCGGGTCCTGCCCGAAGCTACCCGACGAGCCTCCGCAGTGCGTGAACTGCTCGGGGCCACATCCGGCGAATGCTCGTACCTGCCCCACTTACGTGCAGTTCATCGAGGGGCAGCTGCGTCGCCAGGGACCAAAGCCTCGTCCGCCGGGCCAGGACGCCTCTGCGGCGCCTCCTCGGCAGCCCCGTGCTCCGCTTCAGTTCCAGCGCCGGCCGCACGAGGACATGTTCCCGCCGCTCCCTTCGTTCTCTCTTCCGTCATGCCCCTCTGCCGTTTCCTACGCTGGGCTAGTGGCTGGCCAACCTGCGGCGCGTTCCCCGTGCCCACCTTTGGCCCCGGTCCCCCCTGCGCCCCAGCTACCCTCTCTCTTTTGTTCCGTGCCTGGTCCACCTCCAGTTGACTCTTCTTCTGTCTTGTTGCGCGCCCCTCCTCCTGCTCCCACCACTGCTGCAGGTGTTTCGCCTTCCCTCGCTCCTCCCGGCCTGGTGCAGCCGGCGTGTCCCCCGGTGTCGCGAGCGCCTTTGGACTCGAGGGCTGAGGAGGGCTCGCGGGCTGTGCAGCTGCCCGCTGCTTCCTCCCTCGCTGCAGCTCCTGCTCCGGCTCCTGCCCCCCTGCCAGTCCCTTCGGACTGCCCCCCCGCGTCTGTCCCCCCTTCTGATTCCTCTCTGCCGCCTTCCGTGCGCCCTCCGCCCGTGTTCCCGGCTTCCGCTCCCTTTCCTGTGTTTTTTGAGACTTTCAATTGGCTCGCCCGGCTGAATCTCCTCCCGTGGCTGCCGTTCTTTGCCGATGCCATCTTCCGCATCTCTCAGGCTCCTACCCCTCTTCTCCAGGCCGACATTTATTTCCAGTCCATTTTCCACTTCCTCCGGACTGTGCTCCCAGCAGCTTAAGTTTGTCCTCTGGAATGCCCGGGGCATTCGAGCGAAGCTGGGGGACTTCCGGCACTTCCTGTCCACTGAACGGCCTGCCCTTGTCCTCCTCTCTGAGACATGGCTCAAACCCGATCTCCCCTTCTCCGTGCCTGGGTACGTCATCTATCGCTGGGACCGGGACACTCGTGGGGGTGGTGTTGCTCTCCTCATCCTGTCTACCATCCCGCACCATCAGCGCGCGCTGCCCCCCCTCCGCAATGCCGAGGCGGTGGCGGTGCGTCTCCATCTGGCTCCTCATCCTCTCACTGTGTGCTCCGTCTATCTCCCTGAACATGGTCCCTTCCCGGCAGACGACTTGCGTGCTCTCTTCCATCTGGACGCGCGCGTGGTCGTGGGCGGGGATTTCAATTGCCGGCATCGCGCTTGGGGCTGTGTGTCCACGAGCAATCGGGGCACTCAGCTTCAGCACCTCGTTCAGGGTTCCCCCCGTCTCGCCATTCACGCTCCCCCCTCATTCACTTTCATTCCATGTCACGTCCGGCAGCGGCCGAGTGTCCTCGACCTCCTCCTTTCTGTTGGACAGGTGGCTGTGTCGGGGCTCGAGGCCCGGGCCGAGCTCACGTCAGATCACACCCCTGTCGTTGGTTTCGTTCGTACCGATTCTCTCCCCCTCCATGGACCCCGCCCGTGGTTCGACTTCAGTCGTGCAGATTGGGGTGCCTACCGGTCTCATCTGGATAGGCACCTCGATCTGCACTTCCATGTCGCTTCCCCGCAGCAGCTCGATGAGCGCGTGCACGTTTTCAGTGATGCTGTGCTCGCGGCTGCTGGCGCCACCATTCCTCTCCGCTCCACTGTCATTCGTGGCACTCCCTTTCCTCCCTACCTTCGACACTTCATCGCGGCCCGCGACGCCGCGCGGCGGCGGTGGCAGTCGTCCCGCGCCGTTGCTCGTTGGCTCGACTATGTGCACCTGCGGGCGCGGTGCCGGGCGCTCACTGAGGAGTGGCTCGCGGCGGAGCGGGTCCGTAAAGTGTCTTCCCTCTCCTTCCAGTCGGGGTCCATATTCCGGTACGCGCGGAACCTTCGTGCCACGCCGTCCATCATCCCGCCCCTGGGTGGGGGGCCGCAGGGCCTTTGCGAGTCCCCTGCCCAGAAGGCGGAGCTGCTGGCGGATTCATTTCACTCGTCATTCACCCCTCGTATTCCCCCTGGGGTGGTTTCCCTCCTTCCCACTCATTACACCCCGCCTCCTCCGCCCGCACCCGGTGACATCCGTCTGTCTACCCCGGGGGAAATTCATTCCATTATCACGCACCTTCGTGTCACAACTGCTCCTGGGCCAGATGCCATTCATCCACGGCTCGTCTTCTCCCTGTCTCGGAAGGCGACCGTGTACCTCACCAAGCTTGTCAACGGTATTCTCCTCACGGGTCATTTCCCCACTGCGTGGCGGGCTGCGATCGTCGTCCCCATTCCGAAGCCGCGTGCCAATGCTCATCTTCCTTCGGGCTACCGGCCCATCAGTCTCCTGTCTGTCCTTTCAAAAGTGGCCGAGAGAGTCCTCCTCCGCCGGCTGGAGCATCATCTCACCCCTCTCGGTCCCCTTCCATCATTTCAATTCGGGTTTCGGCGCGGGCTGTCGGCTCAGCACGCCGTGGCGCGCGTCGTGGACCAGATCACCGCCGGTTTCACCTCTTTTCAACACTCTGGTATCATCCTCCTCGATCTTTCGAAGGCCTTCGATACTGTCAACCATCACGCGCTCCTCATCAAGTTGGCATATCAGGGCTTCCCTCCTGCCCTCATTCACATTATTTACAACTTTCTTTCACATCGTTCATTTTGTGTCCGTGTCTCTCATGTCGTTTCGCAGTCCCGCGTCATCCCTGCTGGCGTCCCTCAGGGTGCCATCCTGTCCCCCCTCTTGTTCTCCCTCTTCACTTCTGACATCCCTACTCCTCCGCATTGTTCTCTCACCTTGTACGCTGATGACACCGCCATTGTCACATCATCTCGTCACGTCGCGGACGTTCCCGTCCGCCTTACGGCGGCGGTTGCATCCATCACCTCGTACTACCATTCTTGGGGAATCCTGGCGAATGCCGGCAAATCGCAGGCGGCATTTTTCACCCGCCGCTTCCCCCGCCCCCCGCCCCCTGTTGTTTCACACGGTGTTCCGATTCCCTGGTCCCCGGTGGTGACGTACCTGGGTGTCCGTCTGGACTCCGGCCTGCGGTGGGGGGCCCACATCACCGAGTCAATTTCCTCGGCCAGGCGTGCCCTCCACGCGTTGGCCCCTCTCCTCCGTCCGGCGTGTCCTCTCCCGGTTCCCATCCGGGTCAACTTGCTCCGGCTCTACGTCTTTTCTATACTCCTTTACTGCTCTCCCGTCTGGGCGCACGCCTCCCCAACTACCTTCCGCTCTCTTCATATATTCTTTCATTCCGCCCTCCGCTTGCTGCTGGGGAAGCCACGCTGGACGCCCATTCCTGAGCTCCTGGACGCAGCTTCCCTTCCGCCCATTCTCGATCTGATCTATTCCCGAGCTGACCGGTTCTATTCCTCCCTCCGCCGCTCTCGGTACCCTGACGTCAATAACATTGCTCTGTATGACCGGTCCGCTTCTTACCCTCACCGCCGCCTCCTTGATTACCGTGCTCACCACCCGCCCTGATTCTGTCTGGGTCTCCGACGCGCGTCCCTCACGGCCCTTCTGTTTCCGTTCTTTCTGCAGGCTGCCTGTGCGCCATCCTGCCCATTGCGCTCTTCCTCGGGGGCGCTTCTGCTACCCCGACCTCTCTCCCCCCAGAGTGTTCTCACGTGTCTGTTTAGGTGTATGTTCTGGTTGCATCTTACCTGTGATTTTGTATTCGCCTGCATTTTGTAAATAAATTCGATTGTTTGGGGGGGTTTTTTGGTCTATTTTTCCCCTCGTGCTTATGTACTTGTCTCGTGTATTTTTTGATTGTATCCTTTTTTTCAG
>NW_026962404.1:382500-405000 GCF_032445375.1 Bacillus rossius redtenbacheri
GGAAAACAGTTGTCTGGCTTTTTGTACCTATTAGCTGTCGTTGACCTTTACCCAGCCAATAATATATTACATTAATAAGAATTTGGAAAAACACAGTTATAGTGTCTGTGTTTTGAGGTGGTTGTTTATATTGTACACAAAAGATTTGCACACAATGCAATGTATTCTGCATAGGAAATAAAAACTCTTCAAACAGTGCCTGTCTGCAGTAGCAGCACCATCAGCAGCAGCAGCAGCAGCAGCAGCAGCAGCAGCAGCAGCAGCAGCAGCAGCAGCAGCAGCAGCAGCAGCATAAAGTTCACCATTAATACCCTGAGACCTAATCCTTACAAAAAAAATATGTGTGTGTGTGTGTGTATATATGTGTATATATATATATATATGCTGAAATAAGAGTGAGATGTTTGTAAGACGTTTTCCTGCTTAAAAACTTTAAATAATTTTGCACCTAAACTATACACACAATGTAATTGATAAATTTCTTTATTTATTTATTTATTTCCCCCGCTTCAAATACCATAAGAAATTTTTTAACCAGAATTTTACCTAACGGCAGAGGTGTGGCTATAGGAGGCAATGATTGCAACAACTGATACCTTCATGACTAGTATTGTTGGCCCTTAGAAGGGCCGATAAGGTGGTACAGTGCCACAGAAAGTGCCAGCGGTCCTGCTGGCATCTTCATTTCCGCTTTGGGGCTGCTTTCTTGGGCGACTTGCTCTTTGGGGCAACCTTCTTTGGCTTTGGAGCACGGGGTTTCTTCGTGGGAGGTTTGGACACCTTTTTTGCCTTTGAAGGTGCCTTCTTGGGCTTGGGGGTTGCAGCTGCTGCCTTTTTTTTCTTTTCTGCTGTAGGCGGAGTCTTCTTGACTGGTTTCTTGCCCACCGCTGCCTTCTTGGCTACGGATCGCTTCTTTTCCTTAGGGGCAGCTGCACCACGCTTGCCGCTTGGAGCCTTGGGCTGGTCCGGAGCACCGGTGGTCCCTGAAGCCAGCTTGAAGGAGCCAGACGCACCCTTGCCTTTGGTTTGGACAAGCTCGCCGCTAGCCACTGCTGCCTTCAAGTATTTCTTGATGAAAGGTGCCAGCTTTTCCGCATCTACTTTGTAGGTAGAGGCGACGTATTTCTTGATGGCTTGCAGTGATGAGCCGCCCCTTTCCTTGAGGCTCTTGATCGCAGAGGCCACCATTTCAGATGTGCGCGGGTGCGCGGGCTTGGCTCGTGGCTTCTTCGACGCAGCCTTGCCTTTCTTCGGGGAAGCTGCCTGCAAATATCTGGTTACCCAATTTTCTGGTTGCGGACGGTTCAGAAAATTCTCGATGCCTTGCTCACGTAGGGAGCAGCGCACTTTGGACAGCGAAAGTAATGTAGGGCTTCTTTAGCACTGATTTTTCAATGTTTTCTAAATGTCAGCAGTCTACGATGACATAATGGGCAGTTCCACTAATAGTGTAATTTTTTTATGGCAGCTGCACTGTTTAATTTGCACTGCGAGCTGTTTAAATTTACTGCTACACCAAACAGGGAACTTTTCATTTGCAGATGTTATTCAAGGAATCAAATACGTAATTTGTGCTGGAATCACTTGAAAATGGTTAAATTAACTTAGGTATACTTTAGTGTATAGTATGCTGAAAATGTGGAGATAATTTCATGAAGGCTGTTTGCTGTGGAAGCACTAGCAAATCACCTTGTTCAGTGCCACCTGGAATGGCTTTCTTCGTGCACCTCCAAGGATGATGTGATTATTATTGTGAGTAAATTTTGTTTACATTTTCATTGTGTGAATAATAAAACTTTTAACTGTACACACAACAAGCATTTCACTTGGATCTGATGCATTCTCAAGAGTGCAGTTTCTGTTTAGCTTTTAAAACTGGCTGCCCTTCAATTCACTCAAGGTGCAGATGCAAGTTGCTGATGAAGTATTCCACACACATGCTACATTGGAGAAATATTTTAATAAAAATTAAAACTCTTGCAGGATTTCGAATAAAAACTATCCTATTTATCCCTTCTATGTTTTGGTACTGCGAAATTGAGAGAGGTAAGTAAGTTGTGAGGTTATTTTTACTTGCTTGCATGTGAGGTTAGCAGAGCAAAAATATTTTTGAAATTGCAGATACATGGTCACTTTATTTCGTTGCAAACATTTATAAGCTCGTAATCTTATTTAAAGTCTCCATACTTAATGCGTTTGGAAAACCTTCTTTCTCTCAATTTTACAATGGAACAAAATTTTACTTGTATGTGTACATTAATTCCATCTCTAAATGATGTAGGTTTACGCACCGAGATCAGGTACATTGTAGAGAGAAAAACACACGAGTACCTGCTTATTTTGAAGTTTTAATGAGTATATTAAAAAAAAAAAAAAAAAACGATAAAAATATAATTGAAAAAGTATATTATTCACGTATTTTTGAGGATGAGGGGAGGGGGTGTTTTTGTCCGATGGTCGTTTATCTTTAAAGAAATTTCCGTTGGACCTGTGCGTTCTTGCTCTGCCAATTCTCGAAAAATGAAATATTTTAAGTCGTCTTTTATGTGCTAACTTCATTATATTTGGCTGCATTCGTATTTTTATTAGTTTTGAAACATTCATGTCACGGAAAATAATCATAAACCAGGACAAAAACGTTTTGACTAAATGTTCTAGGTTGGTTGTAAAACATTTTCTTATTTTATTTCACATCGGAAACATCTGTTAAGTTGTAAGCTTTGTAATGAATGCGACAGTCACTTGTTCGCTGAAGTGTTTGTTTAAGAAATTAGTATTGTAAATTTGTTTATGGTCTTGTTAAATGAAATTTTAAGTGAAATCATTTGGGAAAACAGAGGCTACAGGAATTTTCAACACAACTTGATGACCGACGTTGTGACTAGTGTGGGAGTGTGTGCTCGTGTAAATATCAATTTTTCTTACTCCTCGTGCCGGTCAACAGGAAAACAGCGAGTGTGTTATCTCATCGCGGGCGTGTGATTGCGTGTGGTAAATTGTGCTAGGTTAATTACCGCAAAACTCCACTGTGTGCAAATATGTAGTGTGTCGCTGTATGCAAATATTTGGTATGTCTTTTTTTTTTTTTTTTTTTTTCAGGCAATACACACTTTGAATTTTACACAATTTCGATGCTGCAACCTAAGTGTATACATGCGAATAGGATTGCTTAAATGAAAAAGTAAAGTAGGAGGTAAGTGCAAATGTTTCCAGGAGGTTATGCACACACAATCTATTTTATGAATTAATAGTTATTATCTAAGAAAATGATAGAAGATTATAAATAATGTGTGCAGAATAATACAGAATTTGCATGTTACACAAAAAAAAATATATATATATATTCCAAATATTGTTAGCAAAATGCACCTAGATTAGTGAGCTGGATTTTTTTTTTTTTTTTGTATTTTTGTTCTGTTGATCCCACGTGGAGTCAAGGCTCCGGGATATAGAACATGTATGTGCAGACAATTAATATTTACATGATGCAAGTTACCAAGAAAAAAAATTTCAAAAAAAAAAAATACATAACATGTTACACAATTTAACTTTATGCAAAACATGAAGCAGCTGTTATCACAAGTCCATTCAACAAATTAACAGTTCAATTTCTCTATTATCAATCAAATTAAAGAATAGCTTCAGAGGGTAGGTAGGATATTCTAGAAGAATTTTTTTTACTGTTTTTTTTTTTAATACTGGTAAATTGTTTTAGTTATTTTCTGTGATATTAAGTTGTAAAGTTTTACTCCCAAGTAATTTAGTCCATTTTCAAATCGCCTAGTGTTATGTTCAACTATCCTCAATTTACTAGCATTTCTGGTGTTATACCTATGTGCGAATATCTAAAAAAAAAAAAAAAAAAAAAAAAAAATAATTTTTTTTTTCTTCTTTTTCTTAAGAATGAATAAAAAGTTTCTAGAACGTATTCATTTATGGCAGTCAGGACTTTAAGTTTTTTGAATTTTGGTCTGCAGTTAGATGATTTTTTATCTTTTGTTATTATTCTAATAGCTCCTTTTTTTTTTTTTTCCCCCAATGTTATATGGCAGAAAGAGTAGAGCTATGGCTACTGTGACATCATGCATTGATGGGAAGGTTATTGTTGGATAACAAAAATTTAGATGATATAATTTTTATTTTTTTCCATACACAACACATTGCAGGTACAATTTTACAGGTTACAGCTGTACCACCTCTAGTATTGCTGCCGACCATCCAACAAATGAGCACACTAAACAGGCATTGATGACATTGTTATCAACGTCTTTTTGAATCTCTCATTATTATACATAACTGCCCACTGAAACAGAGAAACTTCAAAATAGGTGTGTGTGTGTGTGTTTATATATATATATATATATATATATATATATATATACATATATACATACATACATACATACATACATACATACATACATACATACATATACACTTATCTATTTATTTTTTCACTTTGAATTTTGTATGAGGTATACACATGCAAAGATTCACAGCTGCTGCTGGGTGGGTGAGTGAGTGAGTGATTGATTGATTGATTGATTGATTGATTGATTGATTGATTGATTGATAGAGAGTGAGTGTGTGTGTGTGTGTGTTAGGGGGGGGGGGGGAAATGTGGTGATTGTGGGGGAAAAAAAAATTTAAAATTGAAATTTTTAAAAAAAAATTTTTTTCTGTAGGGTGCAAAATAGTAGTGCCAACGGCACGTGGTGTTCCCAAGCGGTCACCCATCTAAGTACTAACCACGCTCGACGATGCTTAACTTCGGTGATCGGACAATTTCAAATTCAAAAGCTTTTTATTGCGATGTTTGCATACATTGATATTTACATAGGTATACATAGTGGAACGCCAGCACATTGTGCTCTTTTTCCATAGTTTATAGACATTATACAACACTTCTTATATACATTTACATTTATTTAATAATTGTTTTTAGGAGGAAAAGTTTAAAAAAACCTCCGTAATGTTCTGGAGCCTGTGGGCTCAATGTTTTCTGATGATCATACACGTTGAAATATATTTACAGAGAAATTATTATTGATATTTACATACACATAGTTACATATTTTTCACTGAACAGTTTGGGAGTAGGTTTAGTTATGCTTGCAGCTTATATATTACACTATTGTACACTATATTACATAAGTTGCACTTTTGAATCTATGTCGCTTTGGTTGGCGTTCATTTGCAGTCTCGATGCACGGCACTTTGGTGGATGTCCGTAGCACTGTACACTTTTGTGGCTGGTTGGAGGATTTTCTTCTTCTGCCCAGTCAGGGTGGCCTGCCTGGGTGGTAGTCTGTAATTAGTTTATGTGGGTGTGGTCGTGTGATGTTGTGTTGTCCAATGTTCTGTATGAGTGTAGACGGGTGTTGTGATGCTTTTGTGAAAAATTTGTCTGTGTATTTAATGACTAGTTGGCGTGGTGATAGTGTGCCTGCAAGGTCGTGTAATTGTGTGTTAGTTACATGTCTGTATTTCCCGAGTGTTGCTCTGAGTAGCTTATTGAAACATGTTTTTATTTGGTGGAATCGGATGTCGGGGACATGGGCAAATATTACAGAGGAATACAGTAAAATAGGGACAATGTACGCCTTGAAGAGGCGCACTCTGTCCTGGTCAGGCAAGGGGCTGTGGGGGCGGAGGAGGGAGGAGATCGAGTTAAAAGCGCGATAGGCCCGGGCAGTGGCAGACGAAAAGTGCGGGGAGAAGCGCAATGTGCGATCCAGTGTGACACCGAGGTATTTCACTGAATCGCTCCATTTTATCACTGCGCCCCCCACAAACAGTGTGGGTGGCAGGCGGGGGCGTCGCCTGGTGAAGAAAATGGCTTCGGTTTTGGCGGGGTTAGGGAGAATGCCCCAGGACATAAAGTAATGATTAACTATGTTGATGGCCGCGGTCAGCCTGGCTTTAATAAGGACGGGGTCATGGTGTCTAACCATCAGCGCGGTGTCATCCGCGTACATGACAATCGTGCATTCGGGGGGCTTGGGAATGTCATGAGAATATAGGGAAAATAATAGGGGAGAGAGCGTGGACCCTTGAGGGACTCCTGCAGTGATCTCTCTAGAGGATGAAGTGGACCCTTCCACCCGTACGCAGAACGTGCGGGCTTCCAGGAAAGAGTGAAGGATGCAGCGAAGAGCAGGGTTTAATCCCAGAAAGGCCAGCTTGAGGATTAGGGCGTGATGGTGGACAGTATCGAATGCACGACTCAGGTCTAGCAACACCATGCCGGTATGGGTCCTTTGTGTGAAACTGAGGGTGATTTGGTCGGTGACGTGAGCTAATGCGTGTTGTGTTGATAAGTGACGTCGGAAGCCAAACTGGAATTCAGGCAGCGGTTGTAGCCGGGCTACTTCCGCTTCCAGCCTGGCCAGAACTATGCGCTCCGCTACCTTTGATATCACTGAGAGCAGGGCGATGGGACGGTACGATGCCGGCCGATTGGATGCACCTTTTCCCTTGAATATGGGTACTACCGTGGCCTCACGCCATGGACGTGGGAAGTGACCTGAAATGAGAATGCTGTTGATTATGTTGGTGAGGTAGATGAGTGCTTTGCGTGAGATGGATTTGAGGAGGCGTGGGGTGACTTCATCCGGGCCTGGAGCGGCGTTATGACGCACGCGGTCTATCTCCTTCCTCACTTGCCTGGGCGTAGCTGTCTTGAGGGAGCCTGGCGTTGGGGGCGGAGGGGGTTGATAGTGTGTGGGGAGCTTGGAGATGTGAGGTGGTATGGGTGCTGGTGCGAATGAGTTCACAAAGTGGTTTGCCATGCACTCCGCCCTGTCAGTCGCCGACTCCGCCATGCCACCGTCCACCTCTAGGGGCGGGATCGATGACCTGGCGGCGCGGAGACTGCGCGCGAAGCGCCAGACCGAACCATTTGCGAGTGACAGCGCGTCGAGCTTTTTGACTTCGCCCGCCGACCTCCATTCAGCAACGGCCACTCTGCACCGTCGGAACAGAGCATTGTAGTCGTCCCTGTCTGGCTGTAGGCGGGTACGCTGCCATCGGCTCCGAGCCCTGTTGCGGTACGAGATGAGTGTCTTGATGTGGGCTGGGAGTGGTATTCCAAGTGGGTGCGGTTTTACTTTGGGGATATGGAGGGCGGCTGAGGTGATAATGGTGTCAGCAAAGTGAAGAACATGTTGGTCAAGTTCCTCCTTTGTGCGGGCTTTATGTTGCAGATCTAGCTGCTGGTCCATAGCTGTTCGATACATTTTCCAGTCAGCTTGTTTGAAATCGTAGATGGTGTTTGTGGAAGTAGGGGTGACTGTGGTGTCAATTGTCCCTATGACAGGGTAGTGGTCTGATGTCAGGTCGGTGCAGACTTTGAGGGGATTGACTCTGGGTAGGCATGTGCCTATCACCAGGTCCAGTACACTGGGGCTGCCAGTATGGGAGTGTGGGTGGTACGTGAACGTGTCAGGGGCATGTAGTACTAAGGTGGTTTCCTTCAGGTATTTGCGGAGGGCGATACCTTTATAATTGTTGCGGAGACAGCCCCAGGAGTTGTGCCTGGCATTGAAGTCACCCGCCAGTATGATGCGTGAGTCGAGCCGGCGAAGGCTGGTGAGGTCCTCTGCCGGGAATGGAGTGGTTGGTGGGATGTAAGTGGCCACGGCAGTAAAGGGCGTGGGGTTCGTATGCAGCCGAACTGCTACCGCTTCCATGTGCTGCAATTGAGGCGTTTGGCGCCTATGGTGCGACAAAGCTTGGCGCACAAGAAGAGCCACGCCCCCCTGTTTGCCACCCAACCGGTCGGCCCGATGCGTCACATATCCCGGCACCGTGAACGGAACGCCAGCCCTGAGCCAGGTTTCCGCCAAGAACACCAGGTCTGGTTTGTGGAGTGAAATGAAATGATTGAACTCGGCTGCCTTGTTGGCGATGCTGTTGCTATTCCAGATAATGATTTTAAGGGAGGGCATTGGCAATTGCACTAAGGACGGAGAAAATCACTGTGCACTTCTCGTCTTGGTTCTGCGATGATTTAAATTTCCGGATGGCATCTAGTAAAAAGGGAACCCATTTCAGCAAGTTGAGGTCTTTAATTAACTTAATCAATTCGGCAAATTCGTTTAGGACATTGGGTTCAGCATTAGCTTGTTGATTTTTAGGGGGTGGATGATTGTAACTGGCATGACGAGGCATTGAGTTAGAAGGAACGCGAGTGACGCGAGCTGGGAGTTGAGTGGCTTGTGGCAGTGGTGTGTCGTGGGTTGGTGTGGTTATTGCTTGTGTTTTGAATGTTTTCAGTTGGCTTGCGAATGTGTTTCTTGGGGGAGGAAGTGGGGGGAAGCTGGTGGTGGTGGGCAGTTTTTGTTGTGGCTGTGCTGTGCGGTTTACCTTAGCATTCAGCATGGACAGCCTGACTGGGCAGTCCTTGGAGGCGGCGATGTGCATGTTGGCCGGGAGGTCATGGTCCGCGCAGTTGGCGCAGTGTGGTGGGGCATCTGAAACGTTGGGGCACTCCGTGGAAGGGTGGGCGCCCGGGCACCGCACGCATCTGGGCTTCATCCAGCAGAGGTGGATGGAGTGGTCCCAGCGTTGACATTGCACGCAGCGTTGAATTTCCTGGCGTCCTCGGTAGGCCTCGAACCTGACCTCCATGTGGTCCAGGTAGTGGCGGCCGAGGATGGGGGATAGCTGGGCAGTTCCATTGAGCGAAATGAGGAACAGCGGCACTGGGATGTCCTCCCCAGTTGGAGTACGCCGGTCCATCCGTTTCACTGATGCAACATCAAGACCGAGGGAGCGTACTTGGGCAGCAAGCTCGTCCTGGTCGTAGTCGACATCCAGTCCTCGGATGACAAATCGAGAGTTCCTTTGGTCTGGGCGCGGGTGTGTGAAACATTCAAAGTTCTTTTCTTTAAGGAATTTTATTAGGTTTTCCTGGTCTGGGATGGTGGCAGTCTTTATCTTTACATTGTGCTTTGTCACAATGATGGCGTAGTCATTTTTCATTAACTGTTTGAGAGCCGGCTTGTATTGGTGGAACGCCTGGTTCATGCCAGTTTTCACCGTCACAGGTGGCATCGGGAACTTGTTGGGGGCAAATTTTTCTGGTATCGCTGGGCCAGCTTTGCCCGGCGGAGGTTTATGTGCCTTGGTGGTACTGTGCGAGGTGGGCGTGGGTGTAACTGTGTTGGGGGGGTTGACAGGTGCATCAGGTTGAGCTGTCGCTGTCTGGAAGTCGTCCTCTTCCTCGCTCAGTGTGTGGTAACGATTTGTTTTTGTTGCTCGGTCCTTGCTTGGGCTGTTGTCCATTTGGGCGAAGCACCTTTTATTGATTCCCCCTCTGCTGACTTCCTGCCACTCCATGTTGGGGATACCCTGTGCTGGTGGCGGTGTTCGAACCCCCGGGGGACTCTGGCGGTCAGCAGCGGGGCTGGTTGGTGATCGAGACATGTGCTCTTCCTGGTAGCACACGAAATATTTGTGAAAATCATCCTCGCAAATAATGTCTGGGATTTCTTGGTCTTTATGAAAAAATCTGGGTTGATAGGTTTTTCTATCAGCAATAATAAATGGGTGTTGAGACAGATCGTCCTGTTCAATGGGCCTCAAATGGATGCGACACATTATATTCTTGTCGTCTTGGACACCGACTTGAAATAAGTTGCCGAAATGTCCGAAAACAGAATCGTTGTCAACAGTTACCCCCATTGCTGGGCAGTACAGTTCGTACATGGTTTGGTTAGAGTTATCCATATCATTTAAATTATTTGTATTTATATTAATACAAGTCGCCATGTTGCTTTCAGAAGAGGTATGGGGTGCTCCAATTAATTTATCAGTAATAGAAGTCGATATGGGAACACACCCGCCCGAAAGATTGCTTCTATGAGAGTCATGCTCTATGGTTGAACTAGATTGTTTGTTTACATACATTAACGAATATTTTAAACACTGTTTATAATGTTTTTCGGCAAAGCCGCGTCTTACCTTCAATTGTGCGCATGCACAGGTGTTTGAGGAACACGAATCACACCCGAAAATAGCACTCGCGGCACTTTATATACGAAAAATTGCGGAAATCGCGGCACCGATTTTCGCGCGCACTACAACCAGATCGGACGAGAACCGGTGTGTTCATCGTGATATGGCCGTTGGCAATGATATAGATGTTTTTTTTTTGCAGTTTGTATTTGCCACTCGAAATAGCTATACCAGGTGTGATTGTTACAAACAACAGGAGAAATCGTGTAATGAACACTCTTTTACTTCCCCCCCCCCCCCCTCCCCACACACAACACCCACCACCCTCACCATCCCAACCACCAAAGCCCTCTTCAAAATACACTCTCACACACACACACAAACCCACACTCTATAACTGATGAACATTACCATAACTTCTTAAAGCCATTAGATAATATTTAACTCAAGAAAGGTATTGTGATATGTTTAAAGAAAGAAAGGTGAAACCTTTAACTTTACCAGCAGGTATTAGTATCACTGAGGTATCTTCTAGGTTGTAGCAGCAATAGTAGTAATAATAATAAAATTAAATAAGGTAATAAAAAAGAAAAGTTATACATGTGATCAAATCATGAATGTATAAAACTGGAATGAATTTAAATTTTTTTTATTTTTCTTCATAGGCTGTTTTGAAATTGATGAGTAAGTGCCTCTTCTTTTAAATTTTTTAATGCTGAACACTGTTACATAAGAGATGAATGTTTAGAAAATTTAAAAAAAAAAAAAAGCTAGCCCAGCCCCCTCCCCCCCTCACACAAAATCCAAACAAAAAAAAAAACACCCTCCTTCAAAACATCACATAATCATCCAGCCAGCAGTGCAGACGAGAAATTTGCACTCGGGGCCGCCATTTTGACGATAAATTCTTGCATGGCACACCAAAGGTAGGAAAGAATTTAAAAAAATAAAAATAATGGGCGAGCACCCTCGCGTCTGCCTGTAGAAAATGAAGTTAAAAGTAACATAACCTAAAGACAGGCACACACTAGGGTGCTCCCAGGCGGTTGAGAAATTTTTTCCCGCCAAAAGACTTATATATATTATTTATTTTACTGTTTTTGGCAGGGGGCTATGTCGGTCTGTGTGCAAAGTAGTTCCTACTCCCGCCGCCAGGAGCGCGCGCGGTGGGTAGCGATGTTGTTTTTTCTGCTTTCATTTGTTTATTATTTAGAGGGTTAATGCTATGTAAATGTACGCAAGTTTGGTTATGTGTCGGTAGTTGTGCGAGATTTAATTTCCGAAACGAAATTTGACTTTCATCGGCCTGCATTTCTCACTTATTCGGAAAATACATGTGTGTTTATGTATGTATAATAATCGAGTGATTTTGTAATAATTTGGAAGTTTTGTTTGCGTGTGCGATGTGGGGAAGAAAAGGTGTGCACACGAGTCCTAGGGCTATATTTTTTTTTATTGCGAAATATTTACTTCATGTGGTGAAAAATTTTAAATTATTTGTG
This sequence comes from Bacillus rossius redtenbacheri, assembly GCF_032445375.1. Classification (NCBI taxonomy): domain Eukaryota; kingdom Metazoa; phylum Arthropoda; class Insecta; order Phasmatodea; family Bacillidae; genus Bacillus; species Bacillus rossius. The sequence goes on from NW_026962404.1 coordinate 393,963, forward strand.
ATGCAAGTGAAATTTTTTTTTTTTTTTCAGTTGGGTGATGTGTTTGTCCTCGTTTGTGTGCAAGGAAGCAAACATGCTGAAGGTAAGGGGCCATAAATGACACTTTAAAATATTAGTTTACCATTAATTTTGGTTAAATATTAAATTGCCATATAAGTAAAATCATGTCAACTGTTGTATTCCACCCAGTATAAGCTGTTAGTAATGGGTACTTAATATAAATAGAATAAATGTAAGCATTTTCGTCTGCATGAAAATTCACTTTTTTTTTGGATCCATTTGTACTGTGGGTAGTTAAATAGTACATTATGTTGTTTTTACTTCGAAGTACAAAACATCTTGTGCATGATTGCAAATTCAAACGCAGTTAAGCATAATATGAATTCGAATTATGTGTGTGTGTGTGTGTGTGTGTGTATATATATATTTTTTTTTTTTTTTTTTTTTTTTTACTGTGTCCAGTTTTAGCACAAATGGAATTATTTTCAAAGTGAATCGATGCAACTGGTCTTTGCCATTAATATTGATATATGATCTAACTAAATTAAATAGAAAGGATTTTTTTATTTATTTTTTTATATATATAAATATATTTGTAGCAATGTACTAATGACCACAGAAGTAAGCAAAAAAAAAAATATATATATATATATCTCAGCCAGTAAACCATGCGTCTTAAAGACTTTTTTTAATGAAAATATTTCTGCCTTGGTTAAGCTTACATTTACTATCATAGGGATTGAGGGAATTGTAGAACAGCAGCAGAAGCATTTCCTTTCATGATCATGTTCTTGGTCCTGAAAAGGACCGTTTATGTAAGCATGTGCACACCAGACCTGCTCACTTGGAGCTGGTGTATTTGGTGACAGCCTTGGTGCCCTCGCTGACAGCGTGCTTGGCCAGCTCCCCGGGCAGCAGCAGTCTCACGGCCGTCTGTATCTCGCGGCTGGTGATGGTGGAGCGCTTGTTGTAGTGGGCGAGGCGGCTGGCCTCTGCCGCGATGCGCTCGAAAATGTCGTTCACGAAACTGTTCATGATGCTCATGGCCTTAGATGATATGCCAGTGTCCGGATGAACTTGCTTCAACACTTTGTAGATGTAGATTGCGTAGCTTTCCTTCCTCTTGCGCTTCTTTTTCTTGTCGCCCTTCGAGATGTTTTTCTGGGCCTTGCCCGCCTTTTTGGCTGCCTTACCGCTCGTCTTGGGGGGCATCGTAGGTCTGAGCTGTGCCGCTGTCGCTAGATGAGTGAGACGGGAATTTTTTTTTTTTTTTTTTTTTTTTTGCAATAGCCCCTCCACGCTAAAGCCAGTCCCACACAACCGAAGTGATTGTGGGCCCTCCTATAAAAATGGGAGTGATGTGACGAGAGGAAATTTATGCGTGCCAGGTGGGACCTATACGCTTACTTTAAATACTGAAAAAATGCCAGTGCCACTCCCCACTCCTGCGGGGGAGGGGGGAGTAGCGCGGCGACGTGCGTCTGGCGCGAAGCAAGACTGCAGGAGCACGGGAATTAGTGCTCCGGCAGGCATAGGGGTTTAGCAAATGGGTTGGCAGCAGTAAACCAGCGATCGCACTGGAGGAAACCTGCTACCCGGTAGTGAAAATGTCCGCCCGGATATCCCAGAGGGGAGGAGGGGGAAAATTGGATAAGGTATAACGCATCTGCCTGGGATGGCCAGATGCGTTATGTTGGTGTAACCTGGTTACTTGTACATGGCAGGAACATGGAATTTGAAGATTGGTCTCAGCAACGCCGAGTGCGCCAGTCCGTCGGCGCGACCTGCAACTAAAATAACATAAACGTAAGAGTACACAGCACATGATGATTCATGCTGCGAAATTACAGGAGATCGTGCAGTGGGGACCTGACACAGGCACTGTGGTTGGCGTCTCTGTGACACATAGGACGGGGTTGTTAGATTTTATGACGAGAAAAAATGTTTAATCGTAGCACTAAAATCTAACACTGTGAAGAAATAACACTGAAAGAAATTTTATTTATGTTGCGAAAGAATTTTTGTAACACTAAATAATTTTTAATGGGTTTTGGGGTGGCAATCTTGGGGAGAAAATGATGTACTCTGCAGTCGGCGAGTCGCTGTGGCAGGGGAAGGGAGTTGCTAAAATTAGGACGAGAAAGAATATTAATCGTAGCACTAATATCTAACACTGGGAGGAAGGAACACTTGGGAATATTTAATTTTACGTTGCGAAATAATTTTTAACACTAATTATATACAGTGGGTGCTGTGGAGGGCAAACTTGGGGAGAAGCTGACGATCTCTGCTGTCGGCGCGCCGCTCACATGGCTGCAGGCACTATGGGCGGTGTCTCTGCATACACTGTAGCGAAGCACAAGGCAGAAGATCGTTGGAATGTGGTGTGATTGATTGCGTGAGAGTTGCTAAATTCGATGGTAAAAGACCGAAGCACTAGGTGTAGTGCAGAAAAAGTTGTAATGAAAACTGAAGTGACTTCTCTGCGCGGGCGCACGGGAATGGAACTAAGTGAAAGTTTTCTATACCGTCCGCAACCGCGCGCGACTACCTCGAGCCACGCCCCCTCGCGCGCTCGCAGCCAATCAGCGCTGTTCCGGTCGGTGGTTGTGAATTTCTTGTGTGCGCTGCCGCGGAATTACGGCGGCTTCTCGCACAACACGTGTTTTGGTCTCTTGTGTGTTCTTGAATCTTCAGGTTTATATTTTCCAAGGCTACGAATGAGTGGATTGGAGTGTGTGGCAGATTGGGAATAAAAAGATGACGATAGTTTAAAGTATATTCGCTGAAGTGTGTCCATGTGTAGCTCCTTGTGTATGAGTGCTGTGGGGACATAGATAGGCACTTGTGCGACTCTTCTGAGAGCTTTATTTTGCGCAGATTGCAGTGAGCGGAGATTTGTGTTGGAGGCATAGCTCCAAGCTGGGGCTGCATAGGTCATAATAGGCCTTATACATGCCTGATATAAAAGCTTACCGTTTGTTGTGGAGATGCTGCTCTTGTGATTTAGGAGAGGATATAATTGCGCGAGCCTCGCATAGGCCTTGGCTCGTTTGTTTTGAATGTGTTGTTTCCATGTAAGCCTGGCATCCATGAGTACACCCAGGTATTCCACACAGGGGTAGAAAGAGATTGCGGCATTGAAAAGTGATAGTTGTGGCAGATGTTCTGGAATATGGCGCTTGGTAAAAATAATGGCCTTTGATTTTCCTACGTTGACTGCAGTTTTCCACTTTGTAAACCATTGCTGCAGTAGGTTTAGTGCTGCCTGTACTCTCTGCAGTGCAGCCGCAGGCCTCACAGAGCTTGAATATAGCATCGTATCATCTGCATAGCACGCTACTTCTACCCCCTGTGGGAAGGCTGGGAAGTCTGCCACATAGATGTTGAATAATAAGGGGCCTAGAACACTGCCCTGTGGTACACCAGCCTTGATGGTACGGCGTGTAGAGGTGGCACCTGGGATGCAGGCATGGAAGTGTCGTTCATGTAGGTAAGAATCTAGTGTGCGGACATATGTGTCAGGGATGTGTGCTGTGTGAAGTTTATAGATTAGGCCTTCATGCCACACACGATCGAAGGCCTTTTCTATGTCTAGAAATGTCGCAGCAGTGTACTGTCTCCAGTCAAAGGATAGTGTGATCTGTTCAACTATCCGCACCAGTTGGTGGGTTGTTGAGTGCCCCGCTCTGAAACCGAACTGGTAGTCAGGGAGAGTGTGATTTTGTTCCAGATTTTGTTGGATGCGGCTGGTGAGGATTTTCTCAGCTATTTTTGAAAGTGTATTGAGGAGGCTGATGGGACGATAGCTGTTAGGGAGGCGGGGATCTTTACCAGGCTTGGGGAGTAGGATGACTTTGGCGTTTTTCCACACAGTTGGCCATGTATTGGTGTTTAGTATGCCATTTATGCAGGTGGCTATTGCCTGCAGAGCTGGGTCCTGTAGTTGTTTTAGGACGATCGTAGGTATCTTGTCCATGCCAGGTGCCTTGTTGTTTTTTAGTGATTTTATTACTCTCCTCACTTCCTCAGGAGAGGTGAGTACAGGCTCCTCCAGGAGGGGTGAGTTCCTGATTTGGCTGACCTGGTCATTTACATGTATTTCATGCTCTGGATCTGTGGGCTGAACGTTTGGCTGGAAGGCAAGTTCTTGGCTGTCCGCCAGCGCTGCCACTTTGTCTGTGGGTGTGTAGGCGACGCCTCCAGTCGGGAGTTGGATAGGAGGGATAGTGATAGGTTTTTTGGAGAGTGATTTGGTTAGTTTCCAGAGGGAGTTGTCCTGTGTGGTGAGGTTGAAAAGTTTCTCGTCCCATACTCTGGCCCTATGAAGTGCGAGCTGATTGTTTACTTCTGTCTGCAGGTGTTGAAAAATCCTCTTCAAGGCTGGGCATCTGTTTCTCTGCCATCTCCGACGTGCTTGGTTCTTGTCTGTGATGAGCTCCTTTATGTAGAGTGGAAGTGTCGCCGGGTCAGCTGTTCGTTTTGAAAGTGGGACAGATACATTTATGGCTTCCGCAACTACCTGTGTGAGGGAGGCGGAATAGGATTGGAGGTCATTTGGGGAGGAAATGATGGCAACAGGATTAATGTGTTTTTCAATGTAGCTATTTAATTTATTCCAGTTTGCTTTATGGTAGTTGCGGCTTGTTTTAGGTTGCGTTGCTAGCGAGTCGGTATTTTCAAGCGTAGCAATAACTGGCATATGATCTGAGTGAAGCTCGTAGATTACTTCTAGTTCATAAATAAAATTTGTGTTCATATAAATGGTTATGTCTAGTACATCTGGTGTCTGGAGTGAGGAGGTGGGGTAGCGGGTGGGGTGATAGGGAGCGCACACCATGTATGTGCTCTGTTCCTGGTGTCGAAACAATGTGTGTCCATTTGCAGTGACCCGTGCGCAGTTCCAGGAGGGGTGCTTGGCGTTTAGGTCCCCTAGCAACAGAAAGGAGGGTGTGAATGTTGCCAGAGCCTGCAGGTTTTCTGTTTTTAATGATTTTCCTGGTGGGGCATAGGCAGCAATGACTGTGCAGGGCCTGCCATTTATAGTGACTGAGGCTGCTACTGCCTCCATCATGCCTAGGTCTGGAGTTTGTATAGTGTGGTGTAAGATGGTGGATTTTATTGCTAGAGCAACCCCTCCCCCCTGGGCTGTGCGATCCTTCCTGTGTATAATGTAACCCTGTAGTCTGAATGTGTCTGTGGGTGCCAGGTGTGTTTCTGTAAGAGCTAAAATGTGGATGTCGTGTTCCCGAAGAAATAACTCTAGCTCCTGTGTTTTGTGGCGGACACTGTTTGCATTCCATGTGGCAATATTTTTGATGGTGATGGTATGATTAATGTGTGGGTGCATGTGCAACGTCGGACATGGCAGTGATGAGCTCAACTGCAAGGCGGACTCTGTGTTCAAGGGGGACAGTAGTGTCTAACCAGGCTGTGAGGAGGTTGACAAGTTTTGTGGCTATGTCCATGTGGATTGGTTGTGTTGTGGCAATTTTTGTGAGAGTGCCCTTAAGCACTGAGCACGCCTTGAAGTTAGTGTCTGTCTGCGCTTGCGTAACCTCCATTGGGGGCAGTGGCAGCGGGAGGTTGGCAGTTATTGGTTGCGCCGGCTGGGCAACTGGAACTGGAACAGGCTGGCCGGCAGCAACAGCGGTGGCAGGATGTTGCTGCGCCGGGGCAGGTTGCTGAGTTGGTGCAGTTTGCCTGGCATTTTCACGCAGTGCAGCCTGCAGTTCAGTCAGCCGCGTTTGCTGCGGCTCACTGTTCTTAGGCTGCTGTGCCGGTCTGCGTGGCTCTTGTCTGCGTTGTTGCTGTTGCTGGGGTTGCTGCGTGTGATTGTGGTACGCAGCTCTGGCGTTTCTTTGCCTCTGCCCTCGTTGTTGACGCGGGGACCATGCAAGTGCATCGGGGTAGTCTTCCTCGTCGAGGCCTTGAAACCTATTGTTGGTTTGGGCTGGCCAGTGCTGCTCTCTTGGCAGACTTCTGGCCCTTCGACCATGGCGGACTTGTTGCCAGCCATCACTGTCCGCCTGATGGTTAGCTTGTCGAGATGGTATGTGTTGTGGTTGTGGTGCTTGTCTGCCCGGTTGTCTTGTATGTTGGTAATAGTTATTATTAGGGGCAGTCTGCCGCAGATTGGGGGCGCCTCTGTCCCTAGGCCGGCGACGTGCCATGGCCTTGAGGTACTCAGGGCAGCCCCTGAATCTGGCATTGTGGCCCTGTTGGCAGTTTACGCATTTTGGCGGATTTGAGCAGCCCTGTTGGTGCTTGTGCGGCCCTGCACACTGGGGGCACGCGATCCTGAAATGGCATTGCTTAGACACATGCCCGAGCTGGCAGCAGTTGCCACACTGCAATGGCGCATTTGGGTGCAGGTAGTCGACAATGCGTACTCTGAGTCCAAATACATATTTAATTTGGTTGATTTTATCTTCGCTGCCCTGCGGCACATCCAGCAGGAACATGTTGAGGGCGCGCCTGTTGAAGTCATACATTTGATGAATGACTACGACAGGGACATGTTGCGCCAGAAGGTCGCTGGTGATGCGGCTGATGTTGGTGCCGGCAGGAATGTCCTTGAGGACGTACTTGAGGGGCTTGTCCTCTGGTGCGCGGGTTACGAAGAATTCGACCCCGGATTCTGAGATGATTCTGAGTCCCTCATGATACATGGGGACTGAAGCGAAGTGGTACATAGTACCCCTCTGAGTGTTTTTTGCCATGAATTTGATGTGGTGTTGCACGAGCTTGTCGTACAAGCATTCGTAGGGCACTTTTGCATTGTGCCACACTGTTATGGGGGCGGACTTGTAGATGGGGGGGTCCGCCTGTGTCTGAGGTTGAGATTGTGTGCCTTGGCTAACAGCTACCGGTGCCGGCAAGGCCGTGTCAGCCGGTGCTGTTGCCATGCAGTTGTCTGGCAACTGGGGGGCATGTGAGGGCCCTGGTTGCTGACCTATACTGAGATATTTAGCCGCGCGGTCATCTAGCTCATTGCTGGACCTTTTAACGCCTGCTCGGTCACTAGCAGTGATGTCCATTTGGCTAACTTGGCCTGTTGCCATTTTTACGAAAAAATTTGAAGCTAGGGAATTATTACGGAACGCCTACCACAAAGGAAGGGAGTGGAGCACCCACTGACCTACGACCCTGGGACTGAGTTAGCCAGGGCCGCGGCTAGGCAACGAGGCGCTGCGCCTCTGGGTGTCACACACTCATATATACAAGCCTATCCGTCGCACGACGCGGTCGTAAAAACTGGGGGTGGAAATCTAACTGAATATGCTCTCTGTGGCAGCGCAGAAACTACATGCTCACTGCACGAACAGCTAACAACTGAGTGAGTGAGTGAGTGAGAGTGAGACGGGAACTGAATTTTTTTCGTGAAAAGTTTTCTTGGCTTCTTGTTGCGCGACCAATCGGAGCGCTCCGCGGCTCGTGATTGGTCGCGCTCCGCGGAGGGACGTGTAACAAAAGTAATTTCCAGCGGCCGGGGCGCCACTTTTCACTTTCGACTTTTTTTACTTTCACTTTTCTACTTTCGACTTTTTCTACTTTCGGCCGAGCGGTTGATAATAGAAGAAGGAGAGTATTTAATAGTGAATTGAAAGGCAGATAAATTTAATGTTTTGTAAAAATTTTAAGCCAATGAAGAATTTGGAGGAGACAACACAATGGATGTGAACAAATCATTAAATAAACAGGAGTTTTCGACAAAACAGGTTTCTGCACTCAAAAAAATGGGTAAAAAGAAGAATAAGCAAGAGAAATTTTGCAACAATGAAGAAAATCAGGTAAGCTTCAGTAGTAATACCGAAGCAGAAGATTTAAGAGGTAAACACGAACATACTGCTCGACAAGAACTGGAGACCATCATGACAGAAAAGTCAAACACCACAGGCAACAAAGTCAACAATGGCAACAAGGGCAAAAACGGCGAAACACTTCCCAGCGACGACAACAGCGACGATTACATACCATCGTACCAGCCACAGCAAGATTCAAAGGCTACAATCAGCTCTGTACCTACAAGTACTCCAATCAGAGTGGAAAGGAATAAACGAGCAGTGCATCTCTCGGACAGTGAGCTGAGAACCCCAAACAGTGAAGTCAGGGACAATTTTAAATCCCCACACTTGGTTTACGCATTCAAGGCAACTGAAACAGCCCCGGGAGACCTAACGGTGCCAACGAAGGGAGCTGCCTCAAACACAACACCCGTGGAAACCCAGTCGGGGTCAGACCCCCACGGCCTAGCCGCATCAAGGTCAGCGACTGGGCCAAGCGGACAACATCATTCAGGGCGAGTCTGTACAGACGTACAGCAGTCTGTGGCAGGCCCCTTTCCTGATGTCACACCCTCCGGGGGAATAGCCCTCCCGCACTCTGAGGGTCTCAGGAAGGGTGCAGGACATGACAAGGAACCATCTAGGGTAAACCCCTTAACTCCTGAAGTGATAATAATCAATAATCCAGGCATGGAACCAGAGGTGATTGAGCCACCACGGCCAAGGAAACCCCCTCCCATTATTGTTACATCTCTTGACATGTTCAAGCGATATGCCAAAAAAATAGCGATGCTACATAAAGATATGCAATTAATATATATCAGGGAGGGTGGAAAGATACTTTGTCCAACAATGGAAATCCATAACATCTGCAGAGACATACTAAAAGATGTCCCTCATTACTCCTTTCGACAGCAAAAAACAAACTCGTTCACTGCAGTGTTGAGAGGTTTTCACCCGACTGTAGCAGCTGACGAAGTCAAAGAGCTGCTTATGGAACATGATTTCAATGTTACAACTGTAACACAATTTTCCAATGCGACAACAAGGGTCAAATACCCTATCTATAAAGTGGAAATTCCCCTCAATCAGAAGGAAAAACTCAACAACATAACCTCACTCCAAGGTGTCAGAGTTAACATTGAGCCCTTTCGCAGGCAAATGAAGTTGTTGCAATGCTACAAATGCCAGCAATATGGACACCACAGTCAAGAATGCTGTCAAAGGGAAGTATGTGTTAGATGTGCAGGAAACCATCACACCAAGGATTGTAAAGCTAATAAAATGGAATTTAAGTGTGCAAACTGTGAGGGAAACCACGCGGCAAATGACTCTTCCTGCCCCATACGCAAGGAAAAACAGACTGCACTCCTCAACAAAGTGCAAGGACGACAACACAATTTTCCACAGGCAAACATGGACAGGCAACCTAGGGCTCCAGATATTTCTATGAAGAATTTCCCCACACTTAACCTAAATTGGGCGGAAAAGAACAGACAACTCCAGACCACAGAAGGAAAGGGAGGTGAAAATACCAACAAGGACATGTACCCCAACCAGGATAGATCCATCACAGAAAAAATAGATCCTGGCAAACAAGGTAACATCACAGAATATAGAAATGCAGAGGAATTAAATAACAACAATACAGCAAGTCAAGAGAACGACATAGAAGTTTTAGGAAAGGGATCAAAATTTATAGCACAAGTCAAGGAAGCAGTAGGATTCATGGCATCCGAGGAATTCCAGCAAGCCATACAAGATATACTGCAAATCAAGAGGCAAGCAGAAAAATGTCAGACCTCTAAGGAAAGGAAACAAGCCATCTTGGAAGGGCTACTTACATTAATCGTTCAACCAGAATACCCACAGGCAGGAACAAGAAAAACAATGGCAAAACAAGAACAAAACCTGACAGATGGAAACTGTAATAACAAACAAAACAAGTTATTGACTGCTCACAAGAACACAGATGACAAGACACTAACATCAAAAATGGCCAAAGTTCACTCGGACATAGAATCATACACCGACACCTCTAGTGAGGAGGAGCATGAGCATAAAACTAGACCACAAAGTTCAAGACAAAAGACCTACAAGCACACCACAAAGAAAAACCAGCATGACAGAGCCTAATCGTAATGCACAAAACATTCTAAAAATTCTAATTTGGAATGCCGATGGCATAAGGAATAAAGAGTACGAACTCACTCACTTCCTAATTAAAGAAGAAATAGACATTGCACTAATATCAGAAACCAAACTTAAACCAAATTGGAGATTTTCGATACCAGATTACATCATATACAGAACGGACAGACAACAGGCATTAGGAGGAGGTACTGCAATCCTAATCAAGAAGAGTATAGCACACATGCCAATAGGTCACAAAAATGAAACTACCAACATAATTCTTCCATCAAATGCAGGTGACATCATTATCTCTGCGATCTACAGCACTCCAAAAAACAAAGAACTTTTAGAAACAATTGATCATATTATAGCACAGGCACCCTTATGTATAATTGGGGGAGATTTCAACTCCAAATCACCGGCTTGGGGAAATAGACAGTATAATAATAATGGCAGAAAACTGGAGCAATTAGCAGAAAGTTACGACTTAACAATCAGAGCCCCAACAGAACCAACATTCTACCATAGAAACTCAAATTTTCTTCCAGACATTCTGGATATCATAGTCACCAACACACAAATGGTCACTTCAATGGAGGTGGTTCAAGAACTCTCTTCTGATCATATGCCGGTAATTGCCACAGTGTCGATACCAACCAAAAACAGTAAATTACACAGAAAAATTATCAGTACAGACTGGACTAAATTTAAGGCCGACATACAAGCATACCCTGAAGTTCACCTTCTCCCACCTGAAGACATAGACACAGAAGTAAAATTAATAACAGATACAATACAACAACACATCAAAAATGCCACCACTGTTACACAAGTTGCTCCCAAGAAATTCCAAAATGACCCTGAGCTGGACGAGCTAATCAAACGAAGAAACAATGTCAGGAAAAACTTTCAAGCACAACGGGATGCACTAACAGCGCAAATACTTCAGGAATTAAATCAGGAAATAAAAGCTAAGGTCATGACCAAAAAACTTAAATCATGGGACACAGCTATCCAACAAGCTGTAAAAGATAGAAATAACATTTGGAAGCTGAACTGCAGACTTGCAGGTAAAAAGATTAAAACCTACACCCCCATAATACATGGAGAACGGGGCA
>NW_026962404.1:410000-437500 GCF_032445375.1 Bacillus rossius redtenbacheri
TTATTTTGAATTACCTGCAAAATTTGTTTTTGGTAGTTGGTAACATTGCCCCAGACTTCGTTACCGTACATAAACGCGGAACGGACAATAGACACGTAAAGGAGTAATTTTAAGTGGCGGGGTAGTTTATTACTCTTGAGGAGAGGGTACAGTAGGGATAGTTTGGCCATCGCTGCCCCCCGCACTTTGTGAATGTGTGTGGTCCAACGAAGCTTATTGTCTATAGTTAAACCTAAATACGTGGCAGTTTCAGTATAAGGAATTATTATATTATTTAGAGTTACGTTTTTAGAGGGTTTTAGTCTGCGAGAGGTGAGATTTAGAGCTTGCGACTTGGCTGGGTTAGTTTTAATTTTCCATTTAGTGAACCAGAGTTCTAAATCATTTAATTGTAGTTGAGTGCGGAGAACAGCGTAGGGAAGGTTAGGGTCGTGTGTGAAAATTACTGTGTCATCGGCGTACATTTGAATGGTGGAGTGAGTAACTGGGATGTCTGCAGTATATATATTGTACAGGAATGGCGAAATTGCCGAGCCCTGCGGTACACCTGCGGTGATTGGCCGGATAGTAGACTGACCTTTGTCTATTGATACGTAAAATTTTCTATTTTGAAAGTAGCTGCTTAGTAAATGGATGTAGCAGTCCGGGAAATTAAATGATATTAACTTTTGTAGGAGCCCCGGGATCCAGACCTTGTCAAATGCTTTGGCAACATCTAAAAATACTGCGATGGTGAATTCTTTTTTCTGCATGGCAGCCATGGTTTCTGTAGTAAATTTAGTAAGTGCATGAACTGTGGAGTGAGCTGAGCGGAAACCAAATTGTGTGTCCGGGATAATTTTGTGCACTGCCGCATGAGTTTGGAGCCTGGTTAAAAACAGTTTTTCAAAGATTTTACTAAGAGAGCTGAGCAGTGAAATAGGGCGTCTGTTTTCGGGCATTTTAGGATTTTTACCTGGTTTTGGTATAGTAATAATTTTAGCAGTCTTCCAGGAGCTGGGGAAGTGTTGAAACGTGAGTATGGCATTGAAAAGATCTGTTATGGCGGATAGAGCATTAAATGGCAGATTTTTAAGAAGTTGATAAGTAATTTTATCCTCACCCGGGGCTTTATTTAGTTTTACGTGTTTGATAATGCTGATTACTTCCGGGAGAGTGACTGGATCGGGAATGGAAGTGGGAGGGGAGTGATTGAAATTATTTATATTTTCTAAGAGCTCCTGCGTAAAAATCGGGTCTCCGATGTCGTTATTCGGTGTAAATTGCTGTTCGTAGCAATCGGCAATTGCGTTAGCTTTATCAGATGGTTCGTAGAGAAGTGTACCTGTCGGGGATTGAACCGGGTTAGAGTTTGTATTTTTAGTCGTGGTTCTTAATACTTTAGCTATTTTCCAGAATTTATTCATGCTATCAGAGAGATCAGCTACAAAGTGTTCCCAGTTATGTATTTTTAATTTGAGAAGTTCGTGCCTAAGTTGATTTTTAAGTGCGTAATATTTATTTTTATTTTCAAGTGTGCGGAATTTTTGGTATTTATGGCGTGCTTGTCTTTTATTTATTAGGAGGAGGTCGGCATCCGGAAATGCATGTTTTAAAAATTCGCGCCTATTTAAAAACGTGGTGTGCTTTTTAACTATGTTTAAAAATGTATTTTGAATTATTTCGGCCGCGGGGTCTATTTGTTCTTTAGAAGTTATTATTATATTATTATTTTCAAATATTTCCTCTAATTCAATTTTAAATGTCTCCCAGTTGATGACCGGGGTTCGACAAAGTACTGGGTTTGGGTGTGTTAGAACATGTGTTTCAATAACACAGTGTACAGGTAAATGGTCAGAATCAAGTTCTGGCAGAACTTTTAGTTGAATATTTATATTAGGAATATTAGTGAGAATTATATCTAAAACGTCTGGCTGATGGCTGATATTAGCATGGTAATGCGTGGGAGTGATCGGCGCATGGATTAAATATTTATTTTGTAGTGAGTGTTCGCTTAACACTGCCCCTTTGCGAATTGTTATATCTACTGTTCCACTGTTTATGTTTTGCATTTAGATCGCCAGCTATAATGAATGGGTGCGGTTGGTTTATTATTTCGTTGAGGTCTGTATTTAGCAGAGGTTTATTTGGCGAGCAGTAGGCTGCGACTAAAGTTATGTGGCCGGTATTTGTGCGAATATTTATAGACGTATTTTCTATGTGGCTGGTTTCTGAAGGTTTATTTATGTGGTGTTGAAGTCGGTTATGGACTAAAATTAGAGTTCCTCCTCCGGCAGTTACTCTGTCTGTGCGGTAAGTTATGTAATTTTTAATAGTGCAACGTTTTGTAGGTTTTAAAAATGTTTCGTTAATTAAGGCCACTTCCACTCCGTACTCCTCCAGAACTCTCTCAAGTTCGTAGAGTTGTGTGGTTATCCCATTAGCATTCCAGTACAGGATGGAAAGGGTACCTGGGTTCGGGGCAGGAGGATGTGTACCCATTAAACGGCCCCGGAGAAGGTTGTCAGGGCCTGCACCAGCAGGAGGGTCTTCATTGAGGGATCGGTGGCTGTGTTGGCAAGGAGCTGCTCGGCCGCCGCCGCTTTTCATCACTGGGGCGAAGCCCCTCAGCGCGGGGGAGGTACAAGCCTTTTGAGGGGCTCTTGTCCTCCCTTTTTGGCATCATACAGTGGCGTGAGGGTGAGAGAGGGAAAGGCCCCCTCCTCCTCCCGTCTGTCAATTGTCTTTCTGAGCCTGCAGCGCAAACCCAGCCGTCATCTCGAAGGAGAGGAGTGTTGCCACTCCTCTCCTTGGTACCCTTTTGATTCACCCCCCCTCCCTGCCCTCTAAGGGAGAGAGTGTAGGCAGGCGTCCCCCACCTGCCTCGTTCCCTGTCTAGTTAATTAAAATAAATTTTGAATATAGTGGGTCTTAATGATCAGAATTGTCTGAAAATTTATAGTTAAGCCAAAAAAAATGGGTGCATTAAGTGCCTAAGTTACGCTAATCGGCCGCAGAAGCGCGGCCCTAACTCCAGGAAGGTGCTGCATGAAGTCTGGTTGGATAAACGAAGGCGGTGCTTCGAGTTGTTAGGTTTGGATATTGGCTCTAGCCAATACACAGCCTGATTTTGAGGGTATGTTAGATTTAATGTAATTCATTTAGTAATTATTAGGAATATTATTTATTTATTTTCTGCCTGAATGTGGTGTAGTCTTGACTTTATGTGTGAGTTTGAATTTTTGTATAAATAAATCGAGCTGTGCGGGAGCGAAGTCGGTGCTTCGCTCTGGTTGGCTGGATCGGCTCTGGCCGGGAATTCTCTTGACGGTCCGGGACCGAGAATAGTATTTACTTGTGAGCTGGGGCGCAAAGAGACACGCGGCGCGAGAGCGGCCGCGTCTGTACTCATTTTTTACTTAATTATTGTAGATCTACGGCCATTTTAGGGCGTTTTAGACGTCTATTTATGTCTGGATTATAATCGCCTATGCGTTTAATAACCGGGTTGTTGTGAAGTGGGAGTTTATGAAAAAATTTATTGTTGCGAAAAACAAGGTAGTTTTTAATTAAGGGAATTTTTAGTCGTTCGTGCAGTTCTACTGTCCTTGTCCTGGGAGGGGCGTTCCCAATTATGCGGAGGTATTTATTTTGTATGACTTGGAGAATATTTTTATAATAGGTGGATACATTACCCCAGACTTCGTTACCGTACATGAATGCTGAGCGGACAGTAGAAACATAAATTAGTATTTTTAGGTGACGAGGCAAATTACTGCTTTTAAGTAGTGGGTAAAGTTGGTGAAGTTTAGCCAATGCCGACCCCCTGAGTTTATTTATATGTGTATTCCATCTTAGCTTTCTGTCGATAGTTAATCCTAAGTAGGTTGCAGTTTCTGAATAGGGAATTATTTCGTTATTTAAAGTTACATTTCGTGTTGGATTAAGCCGACGGTTGGTAAAATTTAAAGCCTGTGATTTAGTGGGATTAGTTTTAATTTTCCATTTATTGAACCATATTTCGAGATCGTTTAATTGAAGTTGTGTGCGTAGGATTGCATACGGTAAACTTTTGTCGTGGGTAAAGATAACTGTGTCGTCTGCATACATTTGGATGTTTGAATGAGTAATTGGTATGTCAGCAGTATAAATATTGTATAGAAATGGAGAAATGGCAGAGCCTTGAGGTACTCCAGCAGTGATGGAGCGAGTGGAAGAATGGCCTTTGTCAATGGTAACATAGAATTTCCTATCCTGAAAATAGCTGGTTAGTAATTTGATGTAACAATCAGGAAAATTGAAAGAAATTAATTTTTGTATCAGACCAGGTATCCAGACTTTGTCGAAAGCTTTGGCGACATCTAGGAATACTGCTATTGTGAATTCTTTTTTCTGCATGGCAGCCATGGTTTCTGTAGTAAATTTTGTGAGTGCGTGAACTGTAGAATGTGCTGAGCGAAAACCAAATTGTGTATCCGGGATAATATTGTGTACTACAGAATGAAATTGTAGTCTTGAAAGTAGTAATTTCTCGAATAATTTACTAATGGAACTAAGGAGAGATATTGGCCGTCTGTTGGTAGGAATTGTAGGAGGTTTTCCAGGTTTAGGTAAAGTGATAATTTTTGCAGTTTTCCATATCTGCGGAAAATGTTGATAAGTCAAAATAGCATTAAACAGATTTAAAATGGCAAGGAGTGCATTTACTGGCAGGTTTTTAATTAATTTATATGTAATTTTATCATGTCCTGGGGCTTTATTTTCTTTAACGCGTTTTACAATTGTGAGTAATTCGGGAAGTGTAATTAAATCTGGATTGGAAATTACTGGGGCCTGTTGGAAATTATTTAAGTTTTCAAGCACCTCTTGTGTGAATTGTGGGTCCCCTAAATCATTATTAGGTGAAAATTGCTCCTCGTAGCTATCTGCTATTGCATTTGCTTTATCGTCTGGTTCGTACAGCATTTCTCCTGTCGGTGCTTGAATTGGGTTAGAATTAGTATTTTTATGTTTGTTTCTTAATATTTTTGAAATTTTCCAAAATTTATTCATATGGTCGGAAAGTTCAGACATGAAGTTCTCCCAGTTAGTTATTTTTAATTTGTTAAGAGTGTTTTTTAATTGTTTTTTCAAGGAGAAATATTTATCTTTGTTTTCTTTAGTGCGGTGTTTTTGATAAACGTGTCGCGCGTGTCGTTTATTAGTGAGTAGGAGGTCGGCCTCCGGGAATGCTTGTTTAAGGAATTCTCGCCTGTTTAGGAATTTAGTGTGTTTTTTAAGAGTATTTATTAGCGTACTTTGAATTAGTTCCGCGGCAGAGTCTACGTGTTCAGCTGATGTTATTTCCAAATTATTGACAAATAGTTCCTCTGTTTCTATTTTAAAATTTTCCCAGTCTACTACAGGTGTTTTACAAAGGACTGCATTTGGGTGTTTTAAGATGTTCGCTTCCAGAAGACAATGAACGGGCAGGTGATCTGAATCTAGTTCTGGGAGCACTTCCATTTCAATATTTAAGTGTTCAATGTTAGTGAGTATTAAATCTAAAACATCTGGCTGGTGATTTAAATTTGCATGATAAAAAGTTGGGGTGAGCGGGCCTCGAACTGTGTATTTATTTAGTGTGGAGTGATGAGCAAGTCTGTTCCCTTTGACATTAATATACCTGCTATGCCATTGCGTATGTTTGGCGTTTAAATCGCCAGCTATAATAAAAGGGTATGGTTGATCAATTAATTTATTTAAATCTTCGTTTAGTAAGGGCTTGTTAGGCGGATTATATGCTGCAACTAAAGTTATGTGGCCTGTTTGAGTGCGAATATTTATAGAGGTGTTTTCTATATTGGTAGTTGAAATTGTTTTATTTAAATGGTGTGGTATTCTGTTGTGTATTAAAATTAGTGTCCCTCCGCCTTGAGTTACTCTGTCTGTGCGGTAAGTAATATAATTTTTAATTATTAAACGTTTATTAGGTTTAAGAAAAGTTTCATTAATTAGGGCCACCTCCACGCCGTACATCTCTAATACGCGCTCCAGCTCGTATAACTGTTTAAAAATGCCATTGGCGTTCCAGTAGAGCAGGGAAAGGGAGCCAGGATGCGCTGCTGCGGGATGTACTACCATTACTCGCAGCCCATGAAAGTCGTCAGGGCCTGCACGAGCAGGAGGGTCTTCATGGATGAGTCGGCGACTGAGTTGGCGAGGAGCATGTATGGTTTCATGTGGGCCATAAAGGCCACGAAGTTGGCGTCACGGAGGAAATTCATGAGGTCTCGGAGGTCGGAAAGTGAGGATTGGATGCCAGCGCAGTCGCCTGAGGGAGATGGTCCGGGGGTGGGGAGGGATGGAGGGGAGGGGGGTGATTTTGGAGTTGCGGTGGGCTGGATCGGCGGGTTTTTCATGGGAATAGGAAGCTGTATGTTTCGTGTTTGTGTTTGCGGGGGGTTGAGTGCCGCCTGCGCAAAAGAAAGCGTGGGACGAACAAGTTGCGCCGGAGCGCGAGCAGGAAGCTGCGGGAAATTTGCTGGCGAATCCTGTGGTGCACGAGGCAGAGCGGGCTCAGCGTGCGAAGACGCAACATTTTGTCTGAACTGGACTTGCCTCAGGTATTCGGGGCAGAGCTTTGAGTTGCCCTCGTGCACTCCCTTGCCTTTGCAATTGGCGCAGTTGGGATTTTTGCCCAAGTTGGGGCAGGCGGCGTAGGTATGGGGCCCGGCGCAGTGTTTGCATCGAGTGGCCAATCTGCAGAAATTCTTAGTATGCAAGAACTGCCAGCAGTTCATGCATTGGGCTACATCTGTTACGCGTTTCTTGTACTGTGTCACTTCAACTTTTGTCATGTTGACGACTTTGAGAGTGGTGAGCAGCGGCAGTGTGTCATTTTTTGAGGCAGTCACACAGAAACGGGGCAGTGGTTCCTCCCAGGTGTTTGTGGGGTCGGCAGGGTCCGAGCATTTAGCTTTAAATTGATAGACGTCGAGGACAGTGTAGCCGCGCGCCTCGAGGTCCTCTTTGATGGCTTCAGTTGGGGTTGAGCGGGGCATCTTAATAACAACTTTTTGCGGAAGTTCTGAGGCTGTACTATAGGTGAAATAGGGTATTGGAACAGAGTCAAGATACGTTTTTAGTGCTTTGTAGGCCTGCTCGTGCTCGCACGAGATTTGCAACCCCTCGCGAACGAGCGAAATCTGCGCGCCCCCGGGGGCCAGCACTCTCATGCGCGACACGAGCTGGTTGTACAGACTTTGGTCTGGAACAATCAGCCTCAGTGAGTGTTTTCTCGGTTTGTTGGCGCGCGGCGTGCTGGGAGAGGCGGTCGTCTCGCCGTGTCTGTGCGCGCCCTGGGTGGGCGCGATAAGCGGTGCTGACGCGGCGTCTGCGCCGGCGTCTGCGATAAGTGCGTGGGTGGTCCCTGCCGCGGGCGGGGGGCCGGCGCTCTCAGCTAGCGCCGCGAAACGGTTCGAAACCGCGATGGTAGGAGTCCTGGCTGCGAGCGGAACTTTCCTCTGTCTTTGTCGTTGTTCTTGCCATTCTGTTTCTCCTCTTTCCTCCTCTCTCCGTTCCAGTTCATTTTTCTTACGTTCCATGCTACGCAGCCATTCCAAGTACGAGGAGTAAGCTGCTTGTGAGACATTAACTGTGCCGGGAGGCGGCTGTTCAGTCTGTGCGGGGGTTTGTTCAATTGTTTCCATGTTGGTAACGTCCTGGGAGGTGTCAGTTTGAACAGTCTGTTCAGGCACAGTGACCTGGAAACTGCCGCCGTCGTACTGAACTAAGGCTGCGCCGGGTGGTAGGTTTTCCGGAAGGGAAATGGTAGGGATGTCCTGCGCGGGCATAACCCCGACCCCCTCAAGGGCTGGCCCTGAGGCCTGGTCGTCGGAGAGACGGAACTCCACTGAAAAACCTGTGTTGTGTGCAGTTAACTATTAAACGTGTGTCCCTATACGCTGGATGACTGGCTCGCCGCTGACCTTAACAGGCTAGGCTCGAGGTGACCCTTAAGGAATTTAAAAATCTTCCCCGGGTCGGCTGCCAGTCATGTGTCCACGAGCTACTGGTGACGCGACGCGAAGCGAAGAGGCAAGGCCGCACTCCGACGTCCGATCGGCTCGGAGGCTAGGTTGAATCTGAGCTGCTCGGCCGCCGCCGCTTTTCATCACTGGGGCGAAGCCCCTCAGCGCGGGGGAGGTACAAGCCTTTTGAGGGGCTCTTGTCCTCCCTTTTTGGCATCATACAGTGGCGTGAGGGTGAGAGAGGGAAAGGCCCCCTCCTCCTCTCGTCTGTCAATTGTCTTTCTGAGCCTGCAGCGCAAACCCAGCCGTCATCTCGAAGGAGAGGGGTGTTGCCACTCCTCTCCTTGGTACCCTTTTGATTCACCCCCCCTCCCTGCCCACTAAAGGAGAGAGTGTAGGCAGGCGTCCCCCACCTGCCTCGTTCCCTGTCTAGTTAATTAAAATAAATTTTGAATATAGTGGGTCTTAATGATCAGAATTGTCTGAAAATTATTATAGTTAAGCCAAAAAATGGGTGCATTAAGTGCCTAAGTTACGCTAATCGGCCGCAGAAGCGCGGCCCTAACTCCAGGAAGGTGCTGCATGAAGTCTGGTTGGATAAACGAAGGCGGTGCTTCGAGTTGTTAGGTTTGGATATTGGCTCTAGCCAATACACAGCCTGATTTTGAGGGTATGTTAGATTTAATGTAATTCATTTAGTAATTATTAGGAATATTATTTATTTATTTTCTGCCTGAATGTGGTGTAGTCTTGACTTTATGTGTGAGTTTGAATTTTTTGTATAAATAAATCGAGCTGTGCGGGAGCGAAGTCGGTGCTTCGCTCTGGTTGGCTGGATCGGCTCCGGCCGGGAATTCTCTTGACGGTCCGGGACCGAGAATAGTATTTACTTGTGAGCTGTGGCGCAAAGAGACACTCGGCGCGAGAGCGGCCGCGTCTGTACTCATTTTTTACTTAATTATTGTAGATCTACGGCCATTTTAGGGCGTTTTAGACGTCTATTTATGTCTGGATTATAATCGCCTATGCGTTTAATAACCGGGTTGTTGTGAAGTGGGAGTTTATGAAAAAATTTATTGTTGCGAAAAACAAGGTAGTTTTTAATTAAGGGAATTTTTAGTCGTTCGTGCAGTTCTACTGTCCTTGTCCTGGGAGGGGCGTTCCCAATTATGCGGAGGTATTTATTTTGTATGACTTGGAGAATATTTTTATAATAGGTGGATACATTACCCCAGACTTCGTTACCGTACATGAATGCTGAGCGGACAGTAGAAACATAAATTAGTATTTTTAGGTGACGAGGCAAATTACTGCTTTTAAGTAGTGGGTAAAGTTGGTGAAGTTTAGCCAATGCCGACCCCCTGAGTTTATTTATATGTGTATTCCATCTTAGCTTTCTGTCGATAGTTAATCCTAAGTAGGTTGCAGTTTCTGAATAGGGAATTATTTCGTTATTTAAAGTTACATTTCGTGTTGGATTAAGCCGACGGTTGGTAAAATTTAAAGCCTGTGATTTAGTGGGATTAGTTTTAATTTTCCATTTATTGAACCATATTTCGAGATCGTTTAATTGAAGTTGTGTGCGTAGGATTGCATACGGTAAACTTTTGTCGTGGGTAAAGATAACTGTGTCGTCTGCATACATTTGGATGTTTGAATGAGTAATTGGTATGTCAGCAGTATAAATATTGTATAGAAATGGAGAAATGGCAGAGCCTTGAGGTACTCCAGCAGTGATGGAGCGAGTGGAAGAATGGCCTTTGTCAATGGTAACATAGAATTTCCTATCCTGAAAATAGCTGGTTAGTAATTTGATGTAACAATCAGGAAAATTGAAAGAAATTAATTTTTGTATCAGACCAGGTATCCAGACTTTGTCGAAAGCTTTGGCGACATCTAGGAATACTGCTATTGTGAATTCTTTTTTCTGCATGGCAGCCATGGTTTCTGTAGTAAATTTTGTGAGTGCGTGAACTGTAGAATGTGCTGAGCGAAAACCAAATTGTGTATCCGGGATAATATTGTGTACTACAGAATGAAATTGTAGTCTTGAAAGTAGTAATTTCTCGAATAATTTACTAATGGAACTAAGGAGAGATATTGGCCGTCTGTTGGTAGGAATTGTAGGAGGTTTTCCAGGTTTAGGTAAAGTGATAATTTTTGCAGTTTTCCATATCTGCGGAAAATGTTGATAAGTCAAAATAGCATTAAATAGATTTAAAATGGCAAGGAGTGCATTTACTGGCAGGTTTTTAATTAATTTATATGTAATTTTATCATGTCCTGGGGCTTTATTTTCTTTAACGCGTTTTACAATTGTGAGTAATTCTGGAAGTGTAATTAAATCTGGATTGGAAATTACTGGGGCCTGTTGGAAATTATTTAAGTTTGCAAGCACCTCTTGTGTGAATTGTGGGTCCCCTAAATCATTATTAGGTGAAAATTGCTCCTCGTAGCTATCTGCTATTGCATTTGCTTTATCGTCTGGTTCGTACAGCATTTCTCCTGTCGGTGCTTGAATTGGGTTAGAATTAGTATTTTTATGTTTGTTTCTTAATATTTTTGAAATTTTCCAAAATTTATTCATATGGTCGGAAAGTTCAGACATGAAGTTCTCCCAGTTAGTTATTTTTAATTTGTTAAGAGTGTTTTTTAATTGTTTTTTCAAGGAGAAATATTTATCTTTGTTTTCTTTAGTGCGGTGTTTTTGATAAACGTGTCGCGCGTGTCGTTTATTAGTGAGTAGGAGGTCGGCCTCCGGGAATGCTTGTTTAAGGAATTCTCGCCTGTTTAGGAATTTAGTGTGTTTTTTAAGAGTATTTATTAGCGTACTTTGAATTAGTTCCGCGGCAGAGTCTACGTGTTCAGCTGATGTTATTTCCAAATTATTGACAAATAGTTCCTCTGTTTCTATTTTAAAATTTTCCCAGTCAACTACAGGTGTTTTACAAAGGACTGCATTTGGGTGTTTTAAGATGTTCGCTTCCAGAAGACAATGAACGGGCAGGTGATCTGAATCTAGTTCTGGGAGCACTTCCATTTCAATATTTAAGTGTTCAATGTTAGTGAGTATTAAATCTAAAACATCTGGCTGGTGATTTAAATTTGCATGATAAAAAGTTGGGGTGAGCGGGCCTCGAACTGTGTATTTATTTAGTGTGGAGTGATGAGCAAGTCTGTTCCCTTTGACATTAATATACCTGCTATGCCATTGCGTATGTTTGGCGTTTAAATCGCCAGCTATAATAAAAGGGTATGGTTGATCAATTAATTTATTTAAATCTTCGTTTAGTAAGGGCTTGTTAGGCGGATTATATGCTGCAACTAAAGTTATGTGGCCTGTTTGAGTGCGAATATTTATAGAGGTGTTTTCTATATTGGTAGTTGAAATTGTTTTATTTAAATGGTGTGGTATTCTGTTGTGTATTAAAATTAGTGTCCCTCCGCCTTGAGTTACTCTGTCTGTGCGGTAAGTAATATAATTTTTAATTATTAAACGTTTATTAGGTTTAAGAAAAGTTTCATTAATTAGGGCCACCTCCACGCCGTACATCTCTAATACGCGCTCCAGCTCGTATAACTGTTTAAATATGCCATTGGCGTTCCAGTAGAGCAGGGAAAGGGAGCCAGGATGCGCTGCTGCGGGATGTACTACCATTACTCGCAGCCCATGAAAGTCGTCAGGGCCTGCACGAGCAGGAGGGTCTTCATGGATGAGTCGGCGACTGAGTTGGCGAGGAGCATGTAAGGTTTCATGTGGGCCATAAAGGCCACGAAGTTGGCGTCACGGAGGAAATTCATGAGGTCTCGGAGGTCGGAAAGTGAGGATTGGATGCCAGCGCAGTCGCCTGAGGGAGATGGTCCGTGGGTGGGGAGGGATGGAGGGGAGGGGGGTGATTTTGGAGTTGCGGTGGGCTGGATCGGCGGGTTTTTCATGGGAATAGGAAGCTGTATGTTTCGTGTTTGTGTTTGCGGGGGGTTGAGTGCCGCCTGCGCAAAAGAAAGCGTGGGACGAACAAGTTGCGCCGGGGCGCGAGCAGGAAGCTGCGGGAAATTTGCTGGCGAATCCTGTGGTGCACGAGGCAGAGCGGGCTCAGCGTGCGAAGACGCAACATTTTGTCTGAACTGGACTTGCCTCAGGTATTCGGGGCAGAGCTTTGAGTTGCCCTCGTGCACTCCCTTGCCTTTGCAATTGGCGCAGTTGGGATTTTTGCCCAAGTTGGGGCAGGCGGCGTAGGTATGGGGCCCGGCGCAGTGTTTGCAACGAGTGGCCAATCTGCAGAAATTCTTAGTATGCAAGAACTGCCAGCAGTTCATGCATTGGGCTACATCTGTTACGCGTTTCTTGTACTGTGTCACTTCAACTTTTGTCATGTTGACGACTTTGAGAGTGGTGAGCAGCGGCAGTGTGTCATTTTTTGAGGCAGTCACACAGAAACGGGGCAGTGGTTCCTCCCAGGTGTTTGTGGGGTCGGCAGGGTCCGAGCATTTAGCTTTAAATTGATAGACGTCGAGGACAGTGTAGCCGCGCGCCTCGAGGTCCTCTTTGATGGCTTCAGTTGGGGTTGAGCGGGGCATCTTAATAACAACTTTTTGCGGAAGTTCTGAGGCTGTACTATAGGTGAAATAGGGTATTGGAACAGAGTCAAGATACGTTTTTAGTGCTTTGTAGGCCTGCTCGTGCTCACACGAGATTTGCAGCCCCTCGCGAACGAGCGAAATCTGCGCGCCCCCGGGGGCCAGCACTCTCATGCGCGACACGAGCTGGTTGTACAGACTTTGGTCTGGAACAATCAGCCTCAGTGAGTGTTTTCTCGGTTTGTTGGCGCGCGGCGTGCTGGGAGAGGCGGTCGTCTCGCCGTGTCTGTGCGCGCCCTGGGTGGGCGCGATAAGCGGTGCTGACGCGGCGTCTGCGCCGGCGTCTGCGATAAGTGCGTGGGTGGTCCCTGCCGCGGGCGGGGGGCCGGCGCTCTCAGCTAGCGCCGCGAAACGGTTCGAAACCGCGATGGTACGAGTCCTGGCTGCGAGCGGAACTTTCCTCTGTCTTTGTCGTTGTTCTTGCCATTCTGTTTCTCCTCTTTCCTCCTCTCTCCGTTCCAGTTCATTTTTCTTACGTTCCATGCTACGCAGCCATTCCAAGTACGAGGAGTAAGCTGCTTGTGAGACATTAACTGTGCCGGGAGGCGGCTGTTCAGTCTGTGCGGGGGTTTGTTCAATTGTTTCCATGTTGGTAACGTCCTGGGAGGTGTCAGTTTGAACAGTCTGTTCAGGCACAGTGACCTGGAAACTGCCGCCGTCGTACTGAACTAAGGCTGCGCCGGGTGGTAGGTTTTCCGGAAGGGAAATGGTAGGGATGTCCTGCGCGGGCATGACCCCGACCCCCTCAAGGGCTGGCCCTGAGGCCTGGTCGTCGGAGAGACGGAACTCCACTGAAAAACCTGTGTTGTGTGCAGTTAAACTATTAAACGTGTGTCCCTATACGCTGGATGACTGGCTCGCCGCTGACCTTAACAGGCTAGGCTCGAGGTGACCCTTAAGGAATTTAAAAATCTTCCCCGGGTCGGCTGCCAGTCATGTGTCCACGAGCTACTGGTGACGCGACGCGAAGCGAAGAGGCAAGGCCGCACTCCGACGTCCGATCAGCTCGGAGGCTAGGTTGAATCTGCTGCTCGGCCGCCTCTGTCGTTAGTTTCTATGGATCGACTTCTGTGCTGTGATTGGCTGTTCTCGCCAGCCAATGGAGATGCCGGGCCAATCGCAGTGCACCACAGCTTTAACAAAACTGTTGAAATTTTTACAGCACGCGCAGACGGACCACGATGGCGCGCACGAAGCAGACGGCTCGTAAATCTACTGGAGGCAAAGCGCCGCGCAAGCAGCTGGCCACCAAGGCGGCTCGCAAGAGCGCGCCGGCCACGGGGGGAGTGAAGAAGCCACATCGCTACCGCCCTGGCACTGTCGCGCTGCGAGAAATCAGGCGCTACCAGAAAAGTACCGAGCTGCTTATCCGCAAGCTGCCCTTCCAGCGCCTGGTGCGAGAGATCGCCCAGGACTTCAAGACAGACTTGCGCTTCCAGAGCTCGGCCGTCATGGCGCTGCAGGAGGCCAGCGAGGCTTACCTGGTGGGGCTCTTCGAGGACACCAATTTGTGCGCCATCCACGCCAAGAGGGTCACCATCATGCCCAAGGACATCCAGCTTGCCCGGCGTATCCGTGGCGAGCGTGCTTGAGTTCCTTGCCATTTTTTTTGCAAGGGGGAAAAAAAAAACAGCCCTTATTAGGGCTAAAAATAACTGTCAAATTTGAAAGGAAAACAGTTGTCTGGCTTTTTGTACCTATTAGCTGTCGTTGACCTTTACCCAGCCAATAATATATTACATTAATAAGAATTTGGAAAAACACAGTTATAGTGTCTGTGTTTTGAGGTGGTTGTTTATATTGTACACAAAAGATTTGCACACAATGCAATGTATTCTGCATAGGAAATAAAAACTCTTCAAACAGTGCCTGTCTGCAGTAGCAGCACCATCAGCAGCAGCAGCAGCAGCAGCAGCAGCAGCAGCAGCAGCAGCAGCAGCAGCAGCAGCAGCAGCAGCATAAAGTTCACCATTAATACCCTGAGACCTAATCCTTACAAAAAAAATATGTGTGTGTGTGTGTGTATATATGTGTATATATATATATATATGCTGAAATAAGAGTGAGATGTTTGTAAGACGTTTTCCTGCTTAAAAACTTTAAATAATTTTGCACCTAAACTATACACACAATGTAATTGATAAATTTCTTTATTTATTTATTTATTTCCCCCGCTTCAAATACCATAAGAAATTTTTTAACCAGAATTTTACCTAACGGCAGAGGTGTGGCTATAGGAGGCAATGATTGCAACAACTGATACCTTCATGACTAGTATTGTTGGCCCTTAGAAGGGCCGATAAGGTGGTACAGTGCCACAGAAAGTGCCAGCGGTCCTGCTGGCATCTTCATTTCCGCTTTGGGGCTGCTTTCTTGGGCGACTTGCTCTTTGGGGCAACCTTCTTTGGCTTTGGAGCACGGGGTTTCTTCGTGGGAGGTTTGGACACCTTTTTTGCCTTTGAAGGTGCCTTCTTGGGCTTGGGGGTTGCAGCTGCTGCCTTTTTTTTCTTTTCTGCTGTAGGCGGAGTCTTCTTGACTGGTTTCTTGCCCACCGCTGCCTTCTTGGCTACGGATCGCTTCTTTTCCTTAGGGGCAGCTGCACCACGCTTGCCGCTTGGAGCCTTGGGCTGGTCCGGAGCACCGGTGGTCCCTGAAGCCAGCTTGAAGGAGCCAGACGCACCCTTGCCTTTGGTTTGGACAAGCTCGCCGCTAGCCACTGCTGCCTTCAAGTATTTCTTGATGAAAGGTGCCAGCTTTTCCGCATCTACTTTGTAGGTAGAGGCGACGTATTTCTTGATGGCTTGCAGTGATGAGCCGCCCCTTTCCTTGAGGCTCTTGATCGCAGAGGCCACCATTTCAGATGTGCGCGGGTGCGCGGGCTTGGCTCGTGGCTTCTTCGACGCAGCCTTGCCTTTCTTCGGGGAAGCTGCCTGTGATGGGGCAACAGCTGGTGCTGCAGTCGCTGCTGCGGTATCTGCCATGACGAGACTGATCCTACAGAATGCAAGAGCAAAGTGAAAATAAAATTTTTCTCTCTGCAAATATCTGGTTACCCAATTTTCTGGTTGCGGACGGTTCAGAAAATTCTCGATGCCTTGCTCACGTAGGGAGCAGCGCACTTTGGACAGCGAAAGTAATGTAGGGCTTCTTTAGCACTGATTTTTCAATGTTTTCTAAATGTCAGCAGTCTACGATGACATAATGGGCAGTTCCACTAATAGTGTAATTTTTTTATGGCAGCTGCACTGTTTAATTTGCACTGCGAGCTGTTTAAATTTACTGCTACACCAAACAGGGAACTTTTCATTTGCAGATGTTATTCAAGGAATCAAATACGTAATTTGTGCTGGAATCACTTGAAAATGGTTAAATTAACTTAGGTATACTTTAGTGTATAGTATGCTGAAAATGTGGAGATAATTTCATGAAGGCTGTTTGCTGTGGAAGCACTAGCAAATCACCTTGTTCAGTGCCACCTGGAATGGCTTTCTTCGTGCACCTCCAAGGATGATGTGATTATTATTGTGAGTAAATTTTGTTTACATTTTCATTGTGTGAATAATAAAACTTTTAACTGTACACACAACAAGCATTTCACTTGGATCTGATGCATTCTCAAGAGTGCAGTTTCTGTTTAGCTTTTAAAACTGGCTGCCCTTCAATTCACTCAAGGTGCAGATGCAAGTTGCTGATGAAGTATTCCACACACATGCTACATTGGAGAAATATTTTAATAAAAATTAAAACTCTTGCAGGATTTCGAATAAAAACTATCCTATTTATCCCTTCTATGTTTTGGTACTGCGAAATTGAGAGAGGTAAGTAAGTTGTGAGGTTATTTTTACTTGCTTGCATGTGAGGTTAGCAGAGCAAAAATATTTTTGAAATTGCAGATACATGGTCACTTTATTTCGTTGCAAACATTTATAAGCTCGTAATCTTATTTAAAGTCTCCATACTTAATGCGTTTGGAAAACCTTCTTTCTCTCAATTTTACAATGGAACAAAATTTTACTTGTATGTGTACATTAATTCCATCTCTAAATGATGTAGGTTTACGCACCGAGATCAGGTACATTGTAGAGAGAAAAACACACGAGTACCTGCTTATTTTGAAGTTTTAATGAGTATATTAAAAAAAAAAAAAAAAAAACGATAAAAATATAATTGAAAAAGTATATTATTCACGTATTTTTGAGGATGAGGGGAGGGGGTGTTTTTGTCCGATGGTCGTTTATCTTTAAAGAAATTTCCGTTGGACCTGTGCGTTCTTGCTCTGCCAATTCTCGAAAAATGAAATATTTTAAGTCGTCTTTTATGTGCTAACTTCATTATATTTGGCTGCATTCGTATTTTTATTAGTTTTGAAACATTCATGTCACGGAAAATAATCATAAACCAGGACAAAAACGTTTTGACTAAATGTTCTAGGTTGGTTGTAAAACATTTTCTTATTTTATTTCACATCGGAAACATCTGTTAAGTTGTAAGCTTTGTAATGAATGCGACAGTCACTTGTTCGCTGAAGTGTTTGTTTAAGAAATTAGTATTGTAAATTTGTTTATGGTCTTGTTAAATGAAATTTTAAGTGAAATCATTTGGGAAAACAGAGGCTACAGGAATTTTCAACACAACTTGATGACCGACGTTGTGACTAGTGTGGGAGTGTGTGCTCGTGTAAATATCAATTTTTCTTACTCCTCGTGCCGGTCAACAGGAAAACAGCGAGTGTGTTATCTCATCGCGGGCGTGTGATTGCGTGTGGTAAATTGTGCTAGGTTAATTACCGCAAAACTCCACTGTGTGCAAATATGTAGTGTGTCGCTGTATGCAAATATTTGGTATGTCTTTTTTTTTTTTTTTTTTTTTTCAGGCAATACACACTTTGAATTTTACACAATTTCGATGCTGCAACCTAAGTGTATACATGCGAATAGGATTGCTTAAATGAAAAAGTAAAGTAGGAGGTAAGTGCAAATGTTTCCAGGAGGTTATGCACACACAATCTATTTTATGAATTAATAGTTATTATCTAAGAAAATGATAGAAGATTATAAATAATGTGTGCAGAATAATACAGAATTTGCATGTTACACAAAAAAAAATATATATATATATTCCAAATATTGTTAGCAAAATGCACCTAGATTAGTGAGCTGGATTTTTTTTTTTTTTTTGTATTTTTGTTCTGTTGATCCCACGTGGAGTCAAGGCTCCGGGATATAGAACATGTATGTGCAGACAATTAATATTTACATGATGCAAGTTACCAAGAAAAAAAATTTCAAAAAAAAAAAATACATAACATGTTACACAATTTAACTTTATGCAAAACATGAAGCAGCTGTTATCACAAGTCCATTCAACAAATTAACAGTTCAATTTCTCTATTATCAATCAAATTAAAGAATAGCTTCAGAGGGTAGGTAGGATATTCTAGAAGAATTTTTTTTACTGTTTTTTTTTTTAATACTGGTAAATTGTTTTAGTTATTTTCTGTGATATTAAGTTGTAAAGTTTTACTCCCAAGTAATTTAGTCCATTTTCAAATCGCCTAGTGTTATGTTCAACTATCCTCAATTTACTAGCATTTCTGGTGTTATACCTATGTGCGAATATCTAAAAAAAAAAAAAAAAAAAAAAAAAAAATAATTTTTTTTTTCTTCTTTTTCTTAAGAATGAATAAAAAGTTTCTAGAACGTATTCATTTATGGCAGTCAGGACTTTAAGTTTTTTGAATTTTGGTCTGCAGTTAGATGATTTTTTATCTTTTGTTATTATTCTAATAGCTCCTTTTTTTTTTTTTTCCCCCAATGTTATATGGCAGAAAGAGTAGAGCTATGGCTACTGTGACATCATGCATTGATGGGAAGGTTATTGTTGGATAACAAAAATTTAGATGATATAATTTTTATTTTTTTCCATACACAACACATTGCAGGTACAATTTTACAGGTTACAGCTGTACCACCTCTAGTATTGCTGCCGACCATCCAACAAATGAGCACACTAAACAGGCATTGATGACATTGTTATCAACGTCTTTTTGAATCTCTCATTATTATACATAACTGCCCACTGAAACAGAGAAACTTCAAAATAGGTGTGTGTGTGTGTGTTTATATATATATATATATATATATATATATATATATATATACATATATACATACATACATACATACATACATACATACATACATACATATACACTTATCTATTTATTTTTTCACTTTGAATTTTGTATGAGGTATACACATGCAAAGATTCACAGCTGCTGCTGGGTGGGTGAGTGAGTGAGTGATTGAGTGAGTGATTGATTGATTGATTGATTGATTGATTGATTGATTGAGAGAGAGTGAGTGTGTGTGTGTGTGTGTGTTAGGGGGGGGGGGGAAATGTGGTGATTGTGGGGGAAAAAAAATTTAAAATTGAAATTTTTAAAAAAAAATTTTTTTCTGTAGGGTGCAAAATAGTAGTGCCAACGGCACGTGGTGTTCCCAAGCGGTCACCCATCTAAGTACTAACCACGCTCGACGATGCTTAACTTCGGTGATCGGACGAGAACCGGTGTGTTCATCGTGATATGGCCGTTGGCAATGATATAGATGTTTTTTTTTTGCAGTTTGTATTTGCCACTCGAAATAGCTATACCAGGTGTGATTGTTACAAACAACAGGAGAAATCGTGTAATGAACACTCTTTTACTTCCCCCCCCCCCCCCCCCCCCCACACACAACACCCACCACCCTCACCATCCCAACCACCAAAGCCCTCTTCAAAATACACTCTCACACACACACACAAACCCACACTCTATAACTGATGAACATTACCATAACTTCTTAAAGCCATTAGATAATATTTAACTCAAGAAAGGTATTGTGATATGTTTAAAGAAAGAAAGGTGAAACCTTTAACTTTACCAGCAGGTATTAGTATCACTGAGGTATCTTCTAGGTTGTAGCAGCAATAGTAGTAATAATAATAAAATTAAATAAGGTAATAAAAAAGAAAAGTTATACATGTGATCAAATCATGAATGTATAAAACTGGAATGAATTTAAATTTTTTTTATTTTTCTTCATAGGCTGTTTTGAAATTGATGAGTAAGTGCCTCTTCTTTTAAATTTTTTAATGCTGAACACTGTTACATAAGAGATGAATGTTTAGAAAATTTAAAAAAAAAAAAAAGCTAGCCCAGCCCCCTCCCCCCCTCACACAAAATCCAAACAAAAAAAAAAACACCCTCCTTCAAAACATCACATAATCATCCAGCCAGCAGTGCAGACGAGAAATTTGCACTCGGGGCCGCCATTTTGACGATAAATTCTTGCATGGCACACCAAAGGTAGGAAAGAATTTAAAAAAATAAAAATAATGGGCGAGCACCCTCGCGTCTGCCTGTAGAAAATGAAGTTAAAAGTAACATAACCTAAAGACAGGCACACACTAGGGTGCTCCCAGGCGGTTGAGAAATTTTTTCCCGCCAAAAGACTTATATATATTATTTATTTTACTGTTTTTGGCAGGGGGCTATGTCGGTCTGTGTGCAAAGTAGTTCCTACTCCCGCCGCCAGGAGCGCGCGCGGTGGGTAGCGATGTTGTTTTTTCTGCTTTCATTTGTTTATTATTTAGAGGGTTAATGCTATGTAAATGTACGCAAGTTTGGTTATGTGTCGGTAGTTGTGCGAGATTTAATTTCCGAAACGAAATTTGACTTTCATCGGCCTGCATTTCTCACTTATTCGGAAAATACATGTGTGTTTATGTATGTATAATA
Source organism: Bacillus rossius redtenbacheri (assembly GCF_032445375.1). Classification (NCBI taxonomy): domain Eukaryota; kingdom Metazoa; phylum Arthropoda; class Insecta; order Phasmatodea; family Bacillidae; genus Bacillus; species Bacillus rossius. The sequence continues at coordinate 430,413 of NW_026962404.1, forward strand.
ATCGAGTGATTTTGTAATAATTTGGAAGTTTTGTTTGCGTGTGCGATGTGGGGAAGAAAAGGTGTGCACACGAGTCCTAGGGCTATATTTTTTTTTATTGCGAAATATTTACTTCATGTGGTGAAAAATTTTAAATTATTTGTGATGCAAGTGAAATTTTTTTTTTTTTTTCAGTTGGGTGATGTGTTTGTCCTCGTTTGTGTGCAAGGAAGCAAACATGCTGAAGGTAAGGGGCCATAAATGACACTTTAAAATATTAGTTTACCATTAATTTTGGTTAAATATTAAATTGCCATATAAGTAAAATCATGTCAACTGTTGTATTCCACCCAGTATAAGCTGTTAGTAATGGGTACTTAATATAAATAGAATAAATGTAAGCATTTTCGTCTGCATGAAAATTCACTTTTTTTTTGGATCCATTTGTACTGTGGGTAGTTAAATAGTACATTATGTTGTTTTTACTTCGAAGTACAAAACATCTTGTGCATGATTGCAAATTCAAACGCAGTTAAGCATAATATGAATTCGAATTATGTGTGTGTGTGTGTGTGTGTGTGTATATATATATTTTTTTTTTTTTTTTTTTTTTTTTTACTGTGTCCAGTTTTAGCACAAATGGAATTATTTTCAAAGTGAATCGATGCAACTGGTCTTTGCCATTAATATTGATATATGATCTAACTAAATTAAATAGAAAGGATTTTTTTATTTATTTTTTTATATATATAAATATATTTGTAGCAATGTACTAATGACCACAGAAGTAAGCAAAAAAAAAAAAATATATATATATATCTCAGCCAGTAAACCATGCGTCTTAAAGACTTTTTTTAATGAAAATATTTCTGCCTTGGTTAAGCTTACATTTACTATCATAGGGATTGAGGGAATTGTAGAACAGCAGCAGAAGCATTTCCTTTCATGATCATGTTCTTGGTCCTGAAAAGGACCGTTTATGTAAGCATGTGCACACCAGACCTGCTCACTTGGAGCTGGTGTATTTGGTGACAGCCTTGGTGCCCTCGCTGACAGCGTGCTTGGCCAGCTCCCCGGGCAGCAGCAGTCTCACGGCCGTCTGTATCTCGCGGCTGGTGATGGTGGAGCGCTTGTTGTAGTGGGCGAGGCGGCTGGCCTCTGCCGCGATGCGCTCGAAAATGTCGTTCACGAAACTGTTCATGATGCTCATGGCCTTAGATGATATGCCAGTGTCCGGATGAACTTGCTTCAACACTTTGTAGATGTAGATTGCGTAGCTTTCCTTCCTCTTGCGCTTCTTTTTCTTGTCGCCCTTCGAGATGTTTTTCTGGGCCTTGCCCGCCTTTTTGGCTGCCTTACCGCTCGTCTTGGGGGGCATCGTAGGTCTGAGCTGTGCCGCTGTCGCTAGATGAGTGAGACGGGAACTGAATTTTTTTCGTGAAAAGTTTTCTTGGCTTCTTGTTGCGCGACCAATCGGAGCGCTCCGCGGCTCGTGATTGGTCGCGCTCCGCGGAGGGACGTGTAACAAAAGTAATTTCCAGCGGCCGGGGCGCCACTTTCTCGTAGGTTGCGGACCAGTGTACAGCTTCTTCCTGGTAGCTTGTGTTTTGGTTCGATTTCTTGTGTTCAGTGGTGATTTGTGCATCGAAGTGCTATATTTCGACATCTACGTACCTTCAGGCATCAGCACAGGTGTTTGTGCGTCGGGGCTCTGCCTAGTTACATTTTAAACTGTGTTTCTTACTTCGTGTTACTATGTAAACATTCTGCTTCGTCGGTGATGGATCGATTGTGAGTGTGGGAGTATCGATTCTGTCGCTTTGTGCTTACCTGCAACCAAGATGGCCGACAAAGACACTTTATCATTTCCATTGGGGCAACCTCCACTTTCGCCTCTTCCACCTCGCTCCCAGGGTGCGAATAAATTTTGGGCGACTCCTGGTCGGCGTTCTGCTCATGCGGTTTCGTCCTCTTCCGATTCTGATGACGCTTCGCCTCCTGGTAGCCCTGTTGAGAGGAAGCCTGCCAAAATATCGAAGGATGCGGCAAAGGCTATTGTATCTCGCCACTGGTTTGCCTCTCAGCGCCCGAACGACGATGGTGGTAGCACGCCTTCTTCACGCGCCATTGCCCGGGCCGATCTACACAAGTCCCGGCGCACCCAGCTGGACTCCACTTTGGCGCTGAAGCGCCGTGCTGGCTCTTCAGTTGATGCCACAATTGACGCCGTGGCCCGGGGCTGCGCTCCTGCTGCTTCCACTTCGCGGGTGCCATCCTGGCCGGACGATTTGCACCGCATCGACTCTGACGGCCCTGGTGTGAGCCCGCGGCGTCGGGGCTCGCTCCCCGATGTCCATTTGCTCCACCAGGTTGAGGAGACCTGGCGCAGCCTCGCCGCCGGTGCGCCCCTGCCTGGCTCTACTGCCGGTGGGCCCATCTCCAGTTGCCCGGGGCCGTCCACTGATGGCGTCGGTGCTGCCATGGCGTCGGCGCAGGCGGCTTCGGGCTCCCTGTCCCGGGGACCGCGCCGGTCTGCTGTGGCGGACCCTGGCGTGCCTGGCCTGGCCGTCGGTGTCCCTCGTGGCTGTCCCGGGGCTGCCTCTGACACTGCGTCTGTGCCGGGTGTCCTGGCGGCGGCCGACCGTGTTGTCCCGCCGGCCCAGCCTGGTCTTCCTTCGTCGCCTGCGCCTGCTGTGGCCCCTCGCCCGCCCGGGCTGTCACCGGATAGTGGTACTGCGCCACGGCGCATTCCGCCAATTGTTGTCAATACCAAACTGAATGTTGACGCCATTCGCGGGAACCGGTCGCTGCGGCAGAAGCTGCAGGGGAACTTCACCGTGGACTATCTTCGGGGCTATCCACGCTATCACCCCACAAGCCTGCACGACCGGGAGGCCCTGCTGACGTATTTCCGGGACCATGGCATCCCTTGCCACACGTTTCCATTGGGTCGGAAGACTTCACCCCGGATTGTCCTGGCGGGTCTCCCCTCCGAGACTTCCCAGGACTCGGTCCTGGAGGAATTGCGTGCCGTTGGGGTGCACCCCGAGTCGCTCCGGCCCCTCACTTCGGAGCGCGAGCTCCACCGGGGCTTCATCAGATTTCTCGTGGTCCTCACAGATGCCGCGCAGGTCGCCAAGGCCCGAGCAGTCCGGCACCTAGCTGGCCTCACCGTCCAATGGGAGGAGTTCCGGGGCACGGCGCGGCCTCTTCAATGCCACCAATGCCAGAGGTGGGGACACCACGCGGCGGACTGTGGAAATCCCTTCCGCTGTCTCCGCTGCACCCAGCACCACGTCCGCGGGTCCTGCCCGAAGCTACCCGACGAGCCTCCGCAGTGCGTGAACTGCTCGGGGCCACATCCGGCGAATGCTCGTACCTGCCCCACTTACGTGCAGTTCATCGAGGGGCAGCTGCGTCGCCAGGGACCAAAGCCTCGTCCGCCGGGCCAGGACGCCTCTGCGGCGCCTCCTCGGCAGCCCCGTGCTCCGCTTCAGTTCCAGCGCCGGCCGCACGAGGACATGTTCCCGCCGCTCCCTTCGTTCTCTCTTCCGTCATGCCCCTCTGTCGTTTCTTACGCTGGGCTAGTGGCTGGCCAACCTGCGGCTCGTTCCCCGTGCCCACCTTTGGCCCCGGTCCCCCCTGCGCCCCAGCTACCCTCTCTCTTTTGTTCCGTGCCTGGTCCACCTCCAGTTGACTCTTCTTCTGTCTTGTTGCGCGCCCCTCCTCCTGCTCCCACCACTGCTGCAGGTGTTTCGCCTTCCCTCGCTCCTCCCGGCCTGGTGCAGCCGGCGTGTCCCCCGGTGTCGCGAGCGCCTTTGGACTCGAGGGCTGAGGAGGGCTCGCGGGCTGTGCAGCTGCCCGCTGCTTCCTCCCTCGCTGCAGCTCCTGCTCCGGCTCCTGCCCCCCTGCCAGTCCCTTCGGACTGCCCCCCCGCGCCTGTCCCCCCTTCTGATTCCTCTCTGCCGCCTTCCGTGCGCCCTCCGCCCGTGTTCCCGGCTTCCGCTCCCTTTCCTGTGTTTTTTGAGACTTTCAATTGGCTCGCCCGGCTGAATCTCCTCCCGTGGCTGCCGTTCTTTGCCGATGCCATCTTCCGCATCTCTCAGGCTCCTACCCCTCTTCTCCAGGCCGACATTTATTTCCAGTCCATTTTCCACTTCCTCCGGACTGTGCTCCCAGCAGCTTAAGTTTGTCCTCTGGAATGCCCGGGGCATTCGAGCGAAGCTGGGGGACTTCCGGCACTTCCTGTCCACTGAACGGCCTGCCCTTGTCCTCCTCTCTGAGACATGGCTCAAACCCGATCTCCCCTTCTCCGTGCCTGGGTACGTCATCTATCGCTGGGACCGGGACACTCGTGGGGGTGGTGTTGCTCTCCTCATCCTGTCTACCATCCCGCACCATCAGCGCGCGCTGCCCCCCCTCCGCAATGCCGAGGCGGTGGCGGTGCGTCTCCATCTGGCTCCTCATCCTCTCACTGTGTGCTCCGTCTATCTCCCTGAACATGGTCCCTTCCCGGCAGACGACTTGCGTGCTCTCTTCCATCTGGACGCGCGCGTGGTCGTGGGCGGGGATTTCAATTGCCGGCATCGCGCTTGGGGCTGTGTGTCCACGAGCAATCGGGGCACTCAGCTTCAGCGCCTCGTTCAGGGTTCCCCCCGTCTCGCCATTCACGCTCCCCCCTCATTCACTTTCATTCCATGTCACGTCCGGCAGCGGCCGAGTGTCCTCGACCTCCTCCTTTCTGTTGGACAGGTGGCTGTGTCGGGGCTCGAGGCCCGGGCCGAGCTCACGTCAGATCACACCCCTGTCGTTGGTTTCGTTCGTACCGATTCTCTCCCCCTCCATGGACCCCGCCCGTGGTTCGACTTCAGTCGTGCAGATTGGGGTGCCTACCGGTCTCATCTGGATAGGCACCTCGATCTGCACTTCCATGTCGCTTCCCCGCAGCAGCTCGATGAGCGCGTGCACGTTTTCAGTGATGCTGTGCTCGCGGCTGCTGGCGCCACCATTCCTCTCCGCTCCACTGTCATTCGTGGCACTCCCTTTCCTCCCTACCTTCGACACTTCATCGCGGCCCGCGACGCCGCGCGGCGGCGGTGGCAGTCGTCCCGCGCCGTTGCTCGTTGGCTCGACTATGTGCACCTGCGGGCGCGGTGCCGGGCGCTCACTGAGGAGTGGCTCGCGGCGGAGCGGGTCCGTAAAGTGTCTTCCCTCTCCTTCCAGTCGGGGTCCATATTCCGGTACGCGCGGAACCTTCGTGCCACGCCGTCCATCATCCCGCCCCTGGGTGGGGGGCCGCAGGGCCTTTGCGAGTCCCCTGCCCAGAAGGCGGAGCTGCTGGCGGATTCATTTCACTCGTCATTCACCCCTCGTATTCCCCCTGGGGTGGTTTCCCTCCTTCCCACTCATTACACCCCGCCTCCTCCGCCCGCACCCGGTGACATCCGTCTGTCTACCCCGGGGGAAATTCATTCCATTATCACGCACCTTCGTGTCACAACTGCTCCTGGGCCAGATGCCATTCATCCACGGCTCGTCTTCTCCCTGTCTCGGAAGGCGACCGTGTACCTCACCAAGCTTGTCAACGGTATTCTCCTCACGGGTCATTTCCCCACTGCGTGGCGGGCTGCGATCGTCGTCCCCATTCCGAAGCCGCGTGCCAATGCTCATCTTCCTTCGGGCTACCGGCCCATCAGTCTCCTGTCTGTCCTTTCAAAAGTGGCCGAGAGAGTCCTCCTCCGCCGGCTGGAGCATCATCTCACCCCTCTCGGTCCCCTTCCATCATTTCAATTCGGGTTTCGGCGCGGGCTGTCGGCTCAGCACGCCGTGGCGCGAATCGTGGACCAGATCACCGCCGGTTTCACCTCTTTTCAACACTCTGGTATCATCCTCCTCGATCTTTCGAAGGCCTTCGATACTGTCAACCATCACGCGCTCCTCATCAAGTTGGCATATCAGGGCTTCCCTCCTGCCCTCATTCACATTATTTACAACTTTCTTTCACATCGTTCATTTTGTGTCCGTGTCTCTCATGTCGTTTCGCAGTCCCGCGTCATCCCTGCTGGCGTCCCTCAGGGTGCCATCCTGTCCCCCCTCTTGTTCTCCCTCTTCACTTCTGACATCCCTACTCCTCCGCATTGTTCTCTCACCTTGTACGCTGATGACACCGCCATTGTCACATCATCTCGTCACGTCGCGGACGTTCCCGTCCGCCTTACGGCGGCGGTTGCATCCATCACCTCGTACTACCATTCTTGGGGAATCCTGGCGAATGCCGGCAAATCGCAGGCGGCATTTTTCACCCGCCGCTTCCCCCGCCCCCCGCCCCCTGTTGTTTCACACGGTGTTCCGATTCCCTGGTCCCCGGTGGTGACGTACCTGGGTGTCCGTCTGGACTCCGGCCTGCGGTGGGGGGCCCACATCACCGAGTCAATTTCCTCGGCCAGGCGTGCCCTCCACGCGTTGGCCCCTCTCCTCCGTCCGGCGTGTCCTCTCCCGGTTCCCATCCGGGTCAACTTGCTCCGGCTCTACGTCTTTTCTATACTCCTTTACTGCTCTCCCGTCTGGGCGCACGCCTCCCCAACTACCTTCCGCTCTCTTCATATATTCTTTCATTCCGCCCTCCGCTTGCTGCTGGGGAAGCCACGCTGGACGCCCATTCCTGAGCTCCTGGACGCAGCTTCCCTTCCGCCCATTCTCGATCTGATCTATTCCCGAGCTGACCGGTTCTATTCCTCCCTCCGCCGCTCTCGGTACCCTGACGTCAATAACATTGCTCTGTATGACCGGTCCGCTTCTTACCCTCACCGCCGCCTCCTTGATTACCGTGCTCACCACCCGCCCTGATTCTGTCTGGGTCTCCGACGCGCGTCCCTATCCATCACGGCCCTTCTGTTTCCGTTCTTTCTGCAGGCTGCCTGTGCGCCATCCTGCCCATTGCGCTCTTCCTCGGGGGCGCTTCTGCTACCCCGACCTCTCTCCCCCCAGAGTGTTCTCACGTGTCTGTTTAGCTGTATGTTCTGGTTGCATCTTACCTGTGATTTTGTATTCGCCTGCATTTTGTAAATAAATTCGATTGTTTGGGGGGGTTTTTTGGTCTATTTTTCCCC
>NW_026962404.1:440000-457500 GCF_032445375.1 Bacillus rossius redtenbacheri
AAGGGGGAAAAAAAAAACAGCCCTTATTAGGGCTAAAAATAACTGTCAAATTTGAAAGGAAAACAGTTGTCTGGCTTTTTGTACCTATTAGCTGTCGTTGACCTTTACCCAGCCAATAATATATTACATTAATAAGAATTTGGAAAAACACAGTTATAGTGTCTGTGTTTTGAGGTGGTTGTTTATATTGTACACAAAAGATTTGCACACAATGCAATGTATTCTGCATAGGAAATAAAAACTCTTCAAACAGTGCCTGTCTGCAGTAGCAGCACCATCAGCAGCAGCAGCAGCAGCAGCAGCAGCAGCAGCAGCAGCAGCAGCAGCAGCAGCAGCAGCAGCAGCATAAAGTTCACCATTAATACCCTGAGACCTAATCCTTACAAAAAAAATATGTGTGTGTGTGTGTGTATATATGTGTATATATATATATATATGCTGAAATAAGAGTGAGATGTTTGTAAGACGTTTTCCTGCTTAAAAACTTTAAATAATTTTGCACCTAAACTATACACACAATGTAATTGATAAATTTCTTTATTTATTTATTTATTTCCCCCGCTTCAAATACCATAAGAAATTTTTTAACCAGAATTTTACCTAACGGCAGAGGTGTGGCTATAGGAGGCAATGATTGCAACAACTGATACCTTCATGACTAGTATTGTTGGCCCTTAGAAGGGCCGATAAGGTGGTACAGTGCCACAGAAAGTGCCAGCGGTCCTGCTGGCATCTTCATTTCCGCTTTGGGGCTGCTTTCTTGGGCGACTTGCTCTTTGGGGCAACCTTCTTTGGCTTTGGAGCACGGGGTTTCTTCGTGGGAGGTTTGGACACCTTTTTTGCCTTTGAAGGTGCCTTCTTGGGCTTGGGGGTTGCAGCTGCTGCCTTTTTTTTCTTTTCTGCTGTAGGCGGAGTCTTCTTGACTGGTTTCTTGCCCACCGCTGCCTTCTTGGCTACGGATCGCTTCTTTTCCTTAGGGGCAGCTGCACCACGCTTGCCGCTTGGAGCCTTGGGCTGGTCCGGAGCACCGGTGGTCCCTGAAGCCAGCTTGAAGGAGCCAGACGCACCCTTGCCTTTGGTTTGGACAAGCTCGCCGCTAGCCACTGCTGCCTTCAAGTATTTCTTGATGAAAGGTGCCAGCTTTTCCGCATCTACTTTGTAGGTAGAGGCGACGTATTTCTTGATGGCTTGCAGTGATGAGCCGCCCCTTTCCTTGAGGCTCTTGATCGCAGAGGCCACCATTTCAGATGTGCGCGGGTGCGCGGGCTTGGCTCGTGGCTTCTTCGACGCAGCCTTGCCTTTCTTCGGGGAAGCTGCCTGTGATGGGGCAACAGCTGGTGCTGCAGTCGCTGCTGCGGTATCTGCCATGACGAGACTGATCCTACAGAATGCAAGAGCAAAGTGAAAATAAAATTTTTCTCTCTGCAAATATCTGGTTACCCAATTTTCTGGTTGCGGACGGTTCAGAAAATTCTCGATGCCTTGCTCACGTAGGGAGCAGCGCACTTTGGACAGCGAAAGTAATGTAGGGCTTCTTTAGCACTGATTTTTCAATGTTTTCTAAATGTCAGCAGTCTACGATGACATAATGGGCAGTTCCACTAATAGTGTAATTTTTTTATGGCAGCTGCACTGTTTAATTTGCACTGCGAGCTGTTTAAATTTACTGCTACACCAAACAGGGAACTTTTCATTTGCAGATGTTATTCAAGGAATCAAATACGTAATTTGTGCTGGAATCACTTGAAAATGGTTAAATTAACTTAGGTATACTTTAGTGTATAGTATGCTGAAAATGTGGAGATAATTTCATGAAGGCTGTTTGCTGTGGAAGCACTAGCAAATCACCTTGTTCAGTGCCACCTGGAATGGCTTTCTTCGTGCACCTCCAAGGATGATGTGATTATTATTGTGAGTAAATTTTGTTTACATTTTCATTGTGTGAATAATAAAACTTTTAACTGTACACACAACAAGCATTTCACTTGGATCTGATGCATTCTCAAGAGTGCAGTTTCTGTTTAGCTTTTAAAACTGGCTGCCCTTCAATTCACTCAAGGTGCAGATGCAAGTTGCTGATGAAGTATTCCACACACATGCTACATTGGAGAAATATTTTAATAAAAATTAAAACTCTTGCAGGATTTCGAATAAAAACTATCCTATTTATCCCTTCTATGTTTTGGTACTGCGAAATTGAGAGAGGTAAGTAAGTTGTGAGGTTATTTTTACTTGCTTGCATGTGAGGTTAGCAGAGCAAAAATATTTTTGAAATTGCAGATACATGGTCACTTTATTTCGTTGCAAACATTTATAAGCTCGTAATCTTATTTAAAGTCTCCATACTTAATGCGTTTGGAAAACCTTCTTTCTCTCAATTTTACAATGGAACAAAATTTTACTTGTATGTGTACATTAATTCCATCTCTAAATGATGTAGGTTTACGCACCGAGATCAGGTACATTGTAGAGAGAAAAACACACGAGTACCTGCTTATTTTGAAGTTTTAATGAGTATATTAAAAAAAAAAAAAAAAAACGATAAAAATATAATTGAAAAAGTATATTATTCACGTATTTTTGAGGATGAGGGGAGGGGGTGTTTTTGTCCGATGGTCGTTTATCTTTAAAGAAATTTCCGTTGGACCTGTGCGTTCTTGCTCTGCCAATTCTCGAAAAATGAAATATTTTAAGTCGTCTTTTATGTGCTAACTTCATTATATTTGGCTGCATTCGTATTTTTATTAGTTTTGAAACATTCATGTCACGGAAAATAATCATAAACCAGGACAAAAACGTTTTGACTAAATGTTCTAGGTTGGTTGTAAAACATTTTCTTATTTTATTTCACATCGGAAACATCTGTTAAGTTGTAAGCTTTGTAATGAATGCGACAGTCACTTGTTCGCTGAAGTGTTTGTTTAAGAAATTAGTATTGTAAATTTGTTTATGGTCTTGTTAAATGAAATTTTAAGTGAAATCATTTGGGAAAACAGAGGCTACAGGAATTTTCAACACAACTTGATGACCGACGTTGTGACTAGTGTGGGAGTGTGTGCTCGTGTAAATATCAATTTTTCTTACTCCTCGTGCCGGTCAACAGGAAAACAGCGAGTGTGTTATCTCATCGCGGGCGTGTGATTGCGTGTGGTAAATTGTGCTAGGTTAATTACCGCAAAACTCCACTGTGTGCAAATATGTAGTGTGTCGCTGTATGCAAATATTTGGTATGTCTTTTTTTTTTTTTTTTTTTTTTTCAGGCAATACACACTTTGAATTTTACACAATTTCGATGCTGCAACCTAAGTGTATACATGCGAATAGGATTGCTTAAATGAAAAAGTAAAGTAGGAGGTAAGTGCAAATGTTTCCAGGAGGTTATGCACACACAATCTATTTTATGAATTAATAGTTATTATCTAAGAAAATGATAGAAGATTATAAATAATGTGTGCAGAATAATACAGAATTTGCATGTTACACAAAAAAAAATATATATATATATTCCAAATATTGTTAGCAAAATGCACCTAGATTAGTGAGCTGGATTTTTTTTTTTTTTTTGTATTTTTGTTCTGTTGATCCCACGTGGAGTCAAGGCTCCGGGATATAGAACATGTATGTGCAGACAATTAATATTTACATGATGCAAGTTACCAAGAAAAAAAATTTCAAAAAAAAAAAATACATAACATGTTACACAATTTAACTTTATGCAAAACATGAAGCAGCTGTTATCACAAGTCCATTCAACAAATTAACAGTTCAATTTCTCTATTATCAATCAAATTAAAGAATAGCTTCAGAGGGTAGGTAGGATATTCTAGAAGAATTTTTTTTACTGTTTTTTTTTTTAATACTGGTAAATTGTTTTAGTTATTTTCTGTGATATTAAGTTGTAAAGTTTTACTCCCAAGTAATTTAGTCCATTTTCAAATCGCCTAGTGTTATGTTCAACTATCCTCAATTTACTAGCATTTCTGGTGTTATACCTATGTGCGAATATCTAAAAAAAAAAAAAAAAAAAAAAAATAATAATTTTTTTTTTCTTCTTTTTCTTAAGAATGAATAAAAAGTTTCTAGAACGTATTCATTTATGGCAGTCAGGACTTTAAGTTTTTTGAATTTTGGTCTGCAGTTAGATGATTTTTTATCTTTTGTTATTATTCTAATAGCTCCTTTTTTTTTTTTTTCCCCCAATGTTATATGGCAGAAAGAGTAGAGCTATGGCTACTGTGACATCATGCATTGATGGGAAGGTTATTGTTGGATAACAAAAATTTAGATGATATAATTTTTATTTTTTTCCATACACAACACATTGCAGGTACAATTTTACAGGTTACAGCTGTACCACCTCTAGTATTGCTGCCGACCATCCAACAAATGAGCACACTAAACAGGCATTGATGACATTGTTATCAACGTCTTTTTGAATCTCTCATTATTATACATAACTGCCCACTGAAACAGAGAAACTTCAAAATAGGTGTGTGTGTGTGTGTTTATATATATATATATATATATATATATATATATATATATATATACATATATACATACATACATACATACATACATACATACATACATACATATACACTTATCTATTTATTTTTTCACTTTGAATTTTGTATGAGGTATACACATGCAAAGATTCACAGCTGCTGCTGGGTGGGTGAGTGAGTGAGTGATTGAGTGAGTGATTGATTGATTGATTGATTGATTGATTGAGAGAGAGTGAGTGTGTGTGTGTGTGTGTGTTAGGGGGGGGGGGGGGGAAATGTGGTGATTGTGGGGGAAAAAAAAATTTAAAATTGAAATTTTTAAAAAAAAATTTTTTTCTGTAGGGTGCAAAATAGTAGTGCCAACGGCACGTGGTGTTCCCAAGCGGTCACCCATCTAAGTACTAACCACGCTCGACGATGCTTAACTTCGGTGATCGGACAAATCAAATTCAAATTCAAAAGCTTTTTATTGCGATGTTTGCATACATTGATATTTACATAGGTATACATAGTGGAACGCCAGCACATTGTGCTCTTTTTCCATAGTTTATAGACATTATACAACACTTCTTATATACATTTACATTTATTTAATAATTGTTTTTAGGAGGAAAAGTTTAAAAAACCTCCGTAATGTTCTGGAGCCTGTGGGCTCAATGTTTTCTGATGATCATACACGTTGAAATATATTTACAGAGAAATTATTATTGATATTTACATACACATAGTTACATATTTTTCACTGAACAGTTTGGGAGTAGGTTTAGTTATGCTTGCAGCTTATATATTACACTATTGTACACTATATTACATAAGTTGCACTTTTGAATCTATGTCGCTTTGGTTGGCGTTCATTTGCAGTCTCGATGCACGGCACTTTGGTGGATGTCCGTAGCACTGTACACTTTTGTGGCTGGTTGGAGGATTTTCTTCTTCTGCCCAGTCAGGGTGGCCTGCCTGGGTGGTAGTCTGTAATTAGTTTATGTGGGTGTGGTCGTGTGATGTTGTGTTGTCCAATGTTCTGTATGAGTGTAGACGGGTGTTGTGATGCTTTTGTGAAAAATTTGTCTGTGTATTTAATGACTAGTTGGCGTGGTGATAGTGTGCCTGCAAGGTCGTGTAATTGTGTGTTAGTTACATGTCTGTATTTCCCGAGTGTTGCTCTGAGTAGCTTATTGAAACATGTTTTTATTTGGTGGAATCGGATGTCGGGGACATGGGCAAATATTACAGAGGAATACAGTAAAATAGGGACAATGTACGCCTTGAAGAGGCGCACTCTGTCCTGGTCAGGCAAGGGGCTGTGGGGGCGGAGGAGGGAGGAGATCGAGTTAAAAGCGCGATAGGCCCGGGCAGTGGCAGACGAAAAGTGCGGGGAGAAGCGCAATGTGCGATCCAGTGTGACACCGAGGTATTTCACTGAATCGCTCCATTTTATCACTGCGCCCCCCACAAACAGTGTGGGTGGCAGGCGGGGGCGTCGCCTGGTGAAGAAAATGGCTTCGGTTTTGGCGGGGTTAGGGAGAATGCCCCAGGACATAAAGTAATGATTAACTATGTTGATGGCCGCGGTCAGCCTGGCTTTAATAAGGACGGGGTCATGGTGTCTAACCATCAGCGCGGTGTCATCCGCGTACATGACAATCGTGCATTCGGGGGGCTTGGGAATGTCATGAGAATATAGGGAAAATAATAGGGGAGAGAGCGTGGACCCTTGAGGGACTCCTGCAGTGATCTCTCTAGAGGATGAAGTGGACCCTTCCACCCGTACGCAGAACGTGCGGGCTTCCAGGAAAGAGTGAAGGATGCAGCGAAGAGCAGGGTTTAATCCCAGAAAGGCCAGCTTGAGGATTAGGGCGTGATGGTGGACAGTATCGAATGCACGACTCAGGTCTAGCAACACCATGCCGGTATGGGTCCTTTGTGTGAAACTGAGGGTGATTTGGTCGGTGACGTGAGCTAATGCGTGTTGTGTTGATAAGTGACGTCGGAAGCCAAACTGGAATTCAGGCAGCGGTTGTAGCCGGGCTACTTCCGCTTCCAGCCTGGCCAGAACTATGCGCTCCGCTACCTTTGATATCACTGAGAGCAGGGCGATGGGACGGTACGATGCCGGCCGATTGGATGCACCTTTTCCCTTGAATATGGGTACTACCGTGGCCTCACGCCATGGACGTGGGAAGTGACCTGAAATGAGAATGCTGTTGATTATGTTGGTGAGGTAGATGAGTGCTTTGCGTGAGATGGATTTGAGGAGGCGTGGGGTGACTTCATCCGGGCCTGGAGCGGCGTTATGACGCACGCGGTCTATCTCCTTCCTCACTTGCCTGGGCGTAGCTGTCTTGAGGGAGCCTGGCGTTGGGGGCGGAGGGGGTTGATAGTGTGTGGGGAGCTTGGAGATGTGAGGTGGGTATGGGTGCTGGTGCGAATGAGTTCACAAAGTGGTTTGCCATGCACTCCGCCCTGTCAGTCGCCGACTCCGCCATGCCACCGTCCACCTCTAGGGGCGGGATCGATGACCTGGCGGCGCGGAGACTGCGCGCGAAGCGCCAGACCGAACCATTTGCGAGTGACAGCGCGTCGAGCTTTTTGACTTCGCCCGCCGACCTCCATTCAGCAACGGCCACTCTGCACCGTCGGAACAGAGCATTGTAGTCGTCCCTGTCTGGTTGTAGGCGGGTACGCTGCCATCGGCTCCGAGCCCTGTTGCGGTACGAGATGAGTGTCTTGATGTGGGCTGGGAGTGGTATTCCAAGTGGGTGCGGTTTTACTTTGGGGATATGGAGGGCGGCTGAGGTGATAATGGTGTCAGCAAAGTGAAGAACATGTTGGTCAAGTTCCTCCTTTGTGCGGGCTTTATGTTGCAGATCTAGCTGCTGGTCCATAGCTGTTCGATACATTTTCCAGTCAGCTTGTTTGAAATCGTAGATGGTGTTTGTGGAAGTAGGGGTGACTGTGGTGTCAATTGTCCCTATGACAGGGTAGTGGTCTGATGTCAGGTCGGTGCAGACTTTGAGGGGATTGACTCTGGGTAGGCATGTGCCTATCACCAGGTCCAGTACACTGGGGCTGCCAGTATGGGAGTGTGGGTGGTACGTGAACGTGTCAGGGGCATGTAGTACTAAGGTGGTTTCCTTCAGGTATTTGCGGAGGGCGATACCTTTATAATTGTTGCGGAGACAGCCCCAGGAGTTGTGCCTGGCATTGAAGTCACCCGCCAGTATGATGCGTGAGTCGAGCCGGCGAAGGCTGGTGAGGTCCTCTGCCGGGAATGGAGTGGTTGGTGGGATGTAAGTGGCCACGGCAGTAAAGGGCGTGGGGTTCGTATGCAGCCGAACTGCTACCGCTTCCATGTGCTGCAATTGAGGCGTTTGGCGCCTATGGTGCGACAAAGCTTGGCGCACAAGAAGAGCCACGCCCCCCTGTTTGCCACCCAACCGGTCGGCCCGATGCGTCACATATCCCGGCACCGTGAACGGAACGCCAGCCCTGAGCCAGGTTTCCGCCAAGAACACCAGGTCTGGTTTGTGGAGTGAAATGAAATGATTGAACTCGGCTGCCTTGTTGGCGATGCTGTTGCTATTCCAGATAATGATTTTAAGGGAGGGCATTAGCAATTGCACTAAGGACGGAGAAAATCACTGTGCACTTCTCGTCTTGGTTCTGCGATGATTTAAATTTCCGGATGGCATCTAGTAAAAAGGGAACCCATTTCAGCAAGTTGAGGTCTTTAATTAACTTAATCAATTCGGCAAATTCGTTTAGGACATTGGGTTCAGCATTAGCTTGTTGATTTTTAGGGGGTGGATGATTGTAACTGGCATGACGAGGCATTGAGTTAGAAGGAACGCGAGTGACGCGAGCTGGGAGTTGAGTGGCTTGTGGCAGTGGTGTGTCGTGGGTTGGTGTGGTTATTGCTTGTGTTTTGAATGTTTTCAGTTGGCTTGCGAATGTGTTTCTTGGGGGAGGAAGTGGGGGGAAGCTGGTGGTGGTGGGCAGTTTTTGTTGTGGCTGTGCTGTGCGGTTTACCTTAGCATTCAGCATGGACAGCCTGACTGGGCAGTCCTTGGAGGCGGCGATGTGCATGTTGGCCGGGAGGTCATGGTCCGCGCAGTTGGCGCAGTGTGGTGGGGCATCTGAAACGTTGGGGCACTCCGTGGAAGGGTGGGCGCCCGGGCACCGCACGCATCTGGGCTTCATCCAGCAGAGGTGGATGGAGTGGTCCCAGCGTTGACATTGCACGCAGCGTTGAATTTCCTGGCGTCCTCGGTAGGCCTCGAACCTGACCTCCATGTGGTCCAGGTAGTGGCGGCCGAGGATGGGGGATAGCTGGGCAGTTCCATTGAGCGAAATGAGGAACAGCGGCACTGGGATGTCCTCCCCAGTTGGAGTACGCCGGTCCATCCGTTTCACTGATGCAACATCAAGACCGAGGGAGCGTACTTGGGCAGCAAGCTCGTCCTGGTCGTAGTCGACATCCAGTCCTCGGATGACAAATCGAGAGTTCCTTTGGTCTGGGCGCGGGTGTGTGAAACATTCAAAGTTCTTTTCTTTAAGGAATTTTATTAGGTTTTCCTGGTCTGGGATGGTGGCAGTCTTTATCTTTACATTGTGCTTTGTCACAATGATGGCGTAGTCATTTTTCATTAACTGTTTGAGAGCCGGCTTGTATTGGTGGAACGCCTGGTTCATGCCAGTTTTCACCGTCACAGGTGGCATCGGGAACTTGTTGGGGGCAAATTTTTCTGGTATCGCTGGGCCAGCTTTGCCCGGCGGAGGTTTATGTGCCTTGGTGGTACTGTGCGAGGTGGGCGTGGGTGTAACTGTGTTGGGGGGGTTGACAGGTGCATCAGGTTGAGCTGTCGCTGTCTGGAAGTCGTCCTCTTCCTCGCTCAGTGTGTGGTAACGATTTGTTTTTGTTGCTCGGTCCTTGCTTGGGCTGTTGTCCATTTGGGCGAAGCACCTTTTATTGATTCCCCCTCTGCTGACTTCCTGCCACTCCATGTTGGGGATACCCTGTGCTGGTGGCGGTGTTCGAACCCCCGGGGGACTCTGGCGGTCAGCAGCGGGGCTGGTTGGTGATCGAGACATGTGCTCTTCCTGGTAGCACACGAAATATTTGTGAAAATCATCCTCGCAAATAATGTCTGGGATTTCTTGGTCTTTATGAAAAAATCTGGGTTGATAGGTTTTTCTATCAGCAATAATAAATGGGTGTTGAGACAGATCGTCCTGTTCAATGGGCCTCAAATGGATGCGACACATTATATTCTTGTCGTCTTGGACACCGACTTGAAATAAGTTGCCGAAATGTCCGAAAACAGAATCGTTGTCAACAGTTACCCCCATTGCTGGGCAGTACAGTTCGTACATGGTTTGGTTAGAGTTATCCATATCATTTAAATTATTTGTATTTATATTAATACAAGTCGCCATGTTGCTTTCAGAAGAGGTATGGGGTGCTCCAATTAATTTATCAGTAATAGAAGTCGATATGGGAACACACCCGCCCGAAAGATTGCTTCTATGAGAGTCATGCTCTATGGTTGAACTAGATTGTTTGTTTACATACATTAACGAATATTTTAAACACTGTTTATAATGTTTTTCGGCAAAGCCGCGTCTTACCTTCAATTGTGCGCATGCACAGGTGTTTGAGGAACACGAATCACACCCGAAAATAGCACTCGCGGCACTTTATATACGAAAAATTGCGGAAATCGCGGCACCGATTTTCGCGCGCACTACAACCAGATCGGACGAGAACCGGTGTGTTCATCGTGATATGGCCGTTGGCAATGATATAGATGTTTTTTTTTTGCAGTTTGTATTTGCCACTCGAAATAGCTATACCAGGTGTGATTGTTACAAACAACAGGAGAAATCGTGTAATGAACACTCTTTTACTTCCCCCCCCCCCCCTCCCCACACACAACACCCACCACCCTCACCATCCCAACCACCAAAGCCCTCTTCAAAATACACTCTCACACACACACACAAACCCACACTCTATAACTGATGAACATTACCATAACTTCTTAAAGCCATTAGATAATATTTAACTCAAGAAAGGTATTGTGATATGTTTAAAGAAAGAAAGGTGAAACCTTTAACTTTACCAGCAGGTATTAGTATCACTGAGGTATCTTCTAGGTTGTAGCAGCAATAGTAGTAATAATAATAAAATTAAATAAGGTAATAAAAAAGAAAAGTTATACATGTGATCAAATCATGAATGTATAAAACTGGAATGAATTTAAATTTTTTTTATTTTTCTTCATAGGCTGTTTTGAAATTGATGAGTAAGTGCCTCTTCTTTTAAATTTTTTAATGCTGAACACTGTTACATAAGAGATGAATGTTTAGAAAATTTAAAAAAAAAAAAGCTAGCCCAGCCCCCTCCCCCCCTCACACAAAATCCAAACAAAAAAAAACACCCTCCTTCAAAACATCACATAATCATCCAGCCAGCAGTGCAGACGAGAAATTTGCACTCGGGGCCGCCATTTTGACGATAAATTCTTGCATGGCACACCAAAGGTAGGAAAGAATTTAAAAAAATAAAAATAATGGGCGAGCACCCTCGCGTCTGCCTGTAGAAAATGAAGTTAAAAGTAACATAACCTAAAGACAGGCACACACTAGGGTGCTCCCAGGCGGTTGAGAAATTTTTTCCCGCCAAAAGACTTATATATATTATTTATTTTACTGTTTTTGGCAGGGGGCTATGTCGGTCTGTGTGCAAAGTAGTTCCTACTCCCGCCGCCAGGAGCGCGCGCGGTGGGTAGCGATGTTGTTTTTTCTGCTTTCATTTGTTTATTATTTAGAGGGTTAATGCTATGTAAATGTACGCAAGTTTGGTTATGTGTCGGTAGTTGTGCGAGATTTAATTTCCGAAACGAAATTTGACTTTCATCGGCCTGCATTTCTCACTTATTCGGAAAATACATGTGTGTTTATGTATGTATAATAATCGAGTGATTTTGTAATAATTTGGAAGTTTTGTTTGCGTGTGCGATGTGGGGAAGAAAAGGTGTGCACACGAGTCCTAGGGCTATATTTTTTTTTATTGCGAAATATTTACTTCATGTGGTGAAAAATTTTAAATTATTTGTGATGCAAGTGAAATTTTTTTTTTTTTTTCAGTTGGGTGATGTGTTTGTCCTCGTTTGTGTGCAAGGAAGCAAACATGCTGAAGGTAAGGGGCCATAAATGACACTTTAAAATATTAGTTTACCATTAATTTTGGTTAAATATTAAATTGCCATATAAGTAAAATCATGTCAACTGTTGTATTCCACCCAGTATAAGCTGTTAGTAATGGGTACTTAATATAAATAGAATAAATGTAAGCATTTTCGTCTGCATGAAAATTCACTTTTTTTTTGGATCCATTTGTACTGTGGGTAGTTAAATAGTACATTATGTTGTTTTTACTTCGAAGTACAAAACATCTTGTGCATGATTGCAAATTCAAACGCAGTTAAGCATAATATGAATTCGAATTATGTGTGTGTGTGTGTGTGTGTGTGTATATATATATTTTTTTTTTTTTTTTTTTTTTTACTGTGTCCAGTTTTAGCACAAATGGAATTATTTTCAAAGTGAATCGATGCAACTGGTCTTTGCCATTAATATTGATATATGATCTAACTAAATTAAATAGAAAGGATTTTTTTATTTATTTTTTTATATATATAAATATATTTGTAGCAATGTACTAATGACCACAGAAGTAAGCAAAAAAAAAAAAATATATATATATATCTCAGCCAGTAAACCATGCGTCTTAAAGACTTTTTTTAATGAAAATATTTCTGCCTTGGTTAAGCTTACATTTACTATCATAGGGATTGAGGGAATTGTAGAACAGCAGCAGAAGCATTTCCTTTCATGATCATGTTCTTGGTCCTGAAAAGGACCGTTTATGTAAGCATGTGCACACCAGACCTGCTCACTTGGAGCTGGTGTATTTGGTGACAGCCTTGGTGCCCTCGCTGACAGCGTGCTTGGCCAGCTCCCCGGGCAGCAGCAGTCTCACGGCCGTCTGTATCTCGCGGCTGGTGATGGTGGAGCGCTTGTTGTAGTGGGCGAGGCGGCTGGCCTCTGCCGCGATGCGCTCGAAAATGTCGTTCACGAAACTGTTCATGATGCTCATGGCCTTAGATGATATGCCAGTGTCCGGATGAACTTGCTTCAACACTTTGTAGATGTAGATTGCGTAGCTTTCCTTCCTCTTGCGCTTCTTTTTCTTGTCGCCCTTCGAGATGTTTTTCTGGGCCTTGCCCGCCTTTTTGGCTGCCTTACCGCTCGTCTTGGGGGGCATCGTAGGTCTGAGCTGTGCCGCTGTCGCTAGATGAGTGAGACGGGAACTGAATTTTTTTCGTGAAAAGTTTTCTTGGCTTCTTGTTGCGCGACCAATCGGAGCGCTCCGCGGCTCGTGATTGGTCGCGCTCCGCGGAGGGACGTGTAACAAAAGTAATTTCCAGAGGCCGGGGCGCCACTTTCTCGTAGGTTGCGGACCAGTGTACAGCATCTTCCTGGTAGCTTGTGTTTTGGTTCTATTTCTTGTGTTCAGTGGTGATTTGTGCATCGAAGTGCTATATTTCGACATCTACGTACCTTCAGGCATCAGCACAGGTGTTTGTGCGTCGGGGCTCTGCCTAGTTACATTTTAAACTGTGTTTCTTACTTCGTGTTACTATGTAAACATTCTGCTTCGTCGGTGATGGATCGATTGTGAGTGTGGGAGTATCGATTCTGTCGCTTTGTGCTTACCTGCAACCAATATGGCCGACAAAGACACTTTATCATTTCCATTGGGGCAACCTCCACTTTCGCCTCTTCCACCTCGCTCCCAGGGCGCGAATAAATTTTGGGCGACTCCTGGTCGGCATTCTGCTCATGCGGTTTCGTCCTCTTCCGATTCTGATGACGCTTCGCCTCCTGGTAGCCCTGTTGAGAGGAAGCCTGCCAAAATATCGAAGGATGCGGCAAAGGCTATTGTATCTCGCCACTGGTTTGCCTCTCAGCGCCCGAACGACGATGGTGGTAGCACGCCTTCTTCACGCGCCATTGCCCGGGCCGATCTACACAAGTCCCGGCGCACCCAGCTGGACTCCACTTTGGCGCTGAAGCGCCGTGCTGGCTCTTCAGTTGATGCCACAATTGACGCCGTGGCCCGGGGCTGCGCTCCTGCTGCTTCCACTTCGCGGGTGCCATCCTGGCCGGACGATTTGCACCGCATCGACTCTGACGGCCCTGGTGTGATCCCGCGGCGTCGGGGCTCGCTCCCCGATGTCCATTTGCTCCACCAGGTTGAGGAGACCTGGCGCAGCCTCGCCGCCGGTGCGCCCCTGCCTGGCTCTACTGCCTGTGGGCCCATCTCCAGTTGCCCGGGGCCGTCCACTGATGGCGTCGGTGCTGCCATGGCGTCGGCGCAGGCGGCTTCGGGCTCCCTGTCCCGGGGACCGCGCCGGTCTGCTGTGGCGGACCCTGGCGTGCCTGGCCTGGCCGTCGGTGTCCCTCGTGGCTGTCCCGGGGCTGCCTCTGACACTGCGTCTGTGCCGGGTGTCCTGGCGGCGGCCGACCGTGTTGTCCCGCCGGCCCAGCCTGGTCTTCCTTCGACGCCTGCGCCTGCTGTGGCCCCTCGCCCGCCCGGGCTGTCACCGGATAGTGGTACTGCGCCACGGCGCATTCCGCCAATTGTTGTCAATACCAAACTGAATGTTGACGCCATTCGCGGGAACCGGTCGCTGCGGCAGAAGCTGCAGGGGAACTTCACCGTGGACTATCTTCGGGGCTATCCACGCTATCACCCCACAAGCCTGCACGGCCGGGAGGCCCTGCTGACGTATTTCCGGGACCATGGCATCCCTTGCCACACGTTTCCATTGGGTCGGAAGACTTCACCCCGGATTGTCCTGGCGGGTCTCCCCTCCGAGACTTCCCAGGACTCGGTCCTGGAGGAACTGCGTGCCGTTGGGGTGCACCCCGAGTCGCTCCGGCCCCTCACTTCGGAGCGCGAGCTCCACCGGGGCTTCATCAGATTTCTCGTGGTCCTCGCAGATGCCGCGCAGGTCGCCAAGGCCCGAGCAGTCCGGCACCTAGCTGGCCTCACTGTCCAATGGGAGGAGTTCCGGGGCACGGCGCGGCCTCTTCAATGCCACCAATGCCAGAGGTGGGGACACCACGCGGCGGACTGTGGAAATCCCTTCCGCTGTCTCCGCTGCACCCAGCACCACGTCCGCGGGTCCTGCCCGAAGCTACCCGACAAGCCTCCGCAGTGCGTGAACTGCTCGGGGCCACATCCGGCGAATGCTCGTACCTGCCCCACTTACGTGCAGTTCATCGAGGGGCAGCTGCGTCGCCAGGGACCAAAGCCTCGTCCGCCGGGCCAGGACGCCTCTGCGGCGCCTCCTCGGCAGCCCCGTGCTCCGCTTCAGTTCCAGCGCCGGCCGCACGAGGACATGTTCCCGCCGCTCCCTTCGTTCTCTCTTCCGTCATGCCCCTCTGCCGTTTCCTACGCTGGGCTAGTGGCTGGCCAACCTGCGGCGCGTTCCCCGTGCCCACCTTTGGCCCCGGTCCCCCCTGCGCCCCAGCTACCCTCTCTCTTTTGTTCCGTGCCTGGTCCACCTCCAGTTGACTCTTCTTCTGTCTTGTTGCGCGCCCCTCCTCCTGCTCCCACCACTGCTGCGGGTGTTTCGCCTTCCCTCGCTCCTCCCGGCCTGGTGCAGCCGGCGTGTCCCCCGGTGTCGCGGGCGCCTTTGGACTCGAGGGCTGAGGAGGGCTCGCGGGCTGTGCAGCTGCCCGCTGCTTCCTCCCTCGCTGCAGCTCCTGCTCCGGCTCCTGCCCCCCTGCCAGTCCCTTCGGACTGCCCCCCCGCGCCTGTCCTCCCTTCTGATTCCTCTCTGCCGCCTTCCGTGCGCCCTCCGCCCGTGTTCCCGGCTTCCGCTCCCTTTTCTGTGTTTTTTGAGACTTTCAATTGGCTCGCCCGGCTGAATCTCCTCCCGTGGCTGCCGTTCTTTGCCGATGCCATCTTCCGCATCTCTCAGGCTCCTACCCCTCTTCTCCAGGCCGACATTTACTTCCAGTCCATTTTCCACTTCCTCCGGACTGTGCTCCCAGCAGCTTAAGTTTGTCCTCTGGAATGCCCGGGGCATTCGGGCGAAGCTGGGGGACTTCCGGCACTTCCTGTCCACTGAACGGCCTGCCCTTGTCCTCCTCTCTGAGACATGGCTCAAACCCGATCTCCCCTTCTCCGTGCCTGGGTACGTCATCTATCGCTGGGACCGGGACACTCGTGGGGGTGGTGTTGCTCTCCTCATCCTGTCTACCATCCCGCACCATCAGCGCGCGCTGCCCCCCCTCCGCAATGCCGAGGCGGTGGCGGTGCGTCTCCATCTGGCTCCTCATCCTCTCACTGTGTGCTCCGTCTATCTCCCTGAACATGGTCCCTTCCCGGCAGACGACTTGCGTGCTCTCTTCCATCTGGACGCGCGCGTGGTCGTGGGCGGGGATTTCAATTGCCGGCATCGCGCTTGGGGCTGTGTGTCCACGAGCAATCGGGGCACTCAGCTTCAGCGCCTCGTTCAGGGTTCCCCCCGTCTCGCCATTCACGCTCCCCCCTCATTCACTTTCATTCCATGTCACGTCCGGCAGCGGCCGAGTGTCCTCGACCTCCTCCTTTCTGTTGGACAGGTGGCTGTGTCGGGGCTCGAGGCCCGGGCCGAGCTCACGTCAGATCACACCCCTGTCGTTGGTTTCGTTCGTACCGATTCTCTCCCCCTCCATGGACCCCGCCCGTGGTTCGACTTCAGTCGTGCGGATTGGGGTGCCTACCGGTCTCATCTGGATAGGCACCTCGATCTGCACTTCCATGTCGCTTCCCCGCAGCAGCTCGATGAGCGCGTGCACGTTTTCAGTGATGCTGTGCTCGCGGCTGCTGGCGCCACCATTCCTCTCCGCTCCACTGTCATTCGTGGCACTCCCTTTCCTCCCTACCTTCGACACTTCATCGCGGCCCGCGACGCCGCGCGGCGGCGGTGGCAGTCGTCCCGCGCCGTTGCTCGTTGGCTCGACTATGTGCACCTGCGGGCGCGGTGCCGGGCGCTCACTGAGGAGTGGCTCGCGGCGGAGCGGGTCCGTAAAGTGTCTTCCCTCTCCTTCCAGTCGGGGTCCATATTCCGGTACGCGCGGAACCTTCGTGCCACGCCGTCCATCATCCCGCCCCTGGGTGGGGGGCCGCAGGGCCTTTGCGAGTCCCCTGCCCAGAAGGCGGAGCTGCTGGCGGATTCATTTCACTCGTCATTCACCCCTCGTATTCCCCCTGGGGTGGTTTCCCTCCTTCCCACTCATTACACCCCGCCTCCTCCGCCCGCACCCGGTGACATCCGTCTGTCTACCCCGGGGGAAATTCATTCCATTATCACGCACCTTCGTGTCACAACTGCTCCTGGGCCAGATGCCATTCATCCCCGGCTCGTCTTCTCCCTGTCTCGGAAGGCGACCGTGTACCTCACCAAGCTTGTCAACGGTATTCTCCTCACGGGTCATTTCCCCACTGCGTGGCGGGCTGCGATCGTCGTCCCCATTCCGAAGCCGCGTGCCAATGCTCATCTTCCTTCGGGCTACCGGCCCATCAGTCTCCTGTCTGTCCTTTCAAAAGTGGCCGAGAGAGTCCTCCTCCGCCGGCTGGAGCATCATCTCACCCCTCTCGGTCCCCTTCCATCATTTCAATTCGGGTTTCGGCGCGGGCTGTCGGCTCAGCACGCCGTGGCGCGCGTCGTGGACCAGATCACCGCCGGTTTCACCTCTTTTCAACACTCTGGTATCATCCTCCTCGATCTTTCGAAGGCCTTCGATACTGTCAACCATCACGCGCTCCTCATCAAGTTGGCATATCAGGGCTTCCCTCCTGCCCTCATTCACATTATTTACAACTTTCTTTCACATCGTTCATTTTGTGTCCGTGTCTCTCATGTCGTTTC